>NW_019734351.1:947591-1010071 GCF_002891405.2 Cryptotermes secundus
CTCGAACAACCGGACAAGTCGGCCGTAGCTGAACACAGCATCGATCTGGGACACCGAATTCAGCTTCAGAATACCTCCATCCTCGCCACCAAGACCCGCTATATGGATCGCATTATTAGGGAGGCAATTGAGATTGAACTGCATCCAGGAAATATGAACAGAGAGGGGGGGTTTTGTCTCAGCAAGTCTTGGAAACCTCTCATCTGTTCTCTTAGAAAACCCCCACCGGGATATGACGCCAGGTCCAGAAGGCCACACAGGCCATGACCAACCAACATAACAACCCCCACCCCTCAGCTCACGGGTGGTGCCCAGCCTTCAACCTTGCCTTTCTCTCCCCTACACAAAAACCACGCTTGTCCTACTCCCTTCCCCTACCCCTCCCACACTACTGCTTTCACTTGTATACTTGCCCTTCCCCTTTCTCCCTCACTGCTCTCACATAGCTGTGTATTTTTCCACAGTCTGCTTTTACCGGTTCTCACGGTCTCTTTGCTTGCAGATTTCTTATATATTTTTTCTTCTACCCTGAAGATGGAGGCGATATGTTCCTCCGAAACGTCGGTTAACACCACATATACACAGTGCCAAATCCCAGAAGACTGCTTTCTTCATAGTCACCGCCATGAAAGCCTCAAATCTTACAAAAGAAGTCTTCTTGGAAGATGCAGCGGACATTTATTTGGAATGCTATCAAAATCACAGGCCTTTGTTTACTTCAAGGACTGTATTTCTGACTGGCTTGTCCAGCTGGTCCTCATGATATATGATGTGTGTTAACAAAGTAGTGCCAACTTTAGCAGATAGAGGGTGTCTGGTGGTCAGCGCAACGAATCCCCACAGCCATTAATTTCGGTTTTCTAGACCAGAGCCGCTATTTCCTTGAAATAGCTCCTCAATTATCATCAAGAGGCTGATTGGACCCCGTTCCACACCCACTACTTCTCGGAAAAAATCTGGTAGAGCTGACAAGCGGCAGTCACTCGGTCGGTATTGTTCGCTTGCAGACTAAAATCGCGGAGTTTTTTTTTGTTTGTTAACAAAGTGATGAGATTAATTTTGTACAAAAACATTTTTCAATTAATCATCTAAATCAACACTGTCCCCTTCAAAATAGCATCGCTTTTATGCAACACACTTGGCCCAGCGAATTTTCCATGCTTCATGACAGGACTTGAAGACAGATTCTGATTCTGGGTCTTGATGGCGTCAGTTTCACCATTCTGAACGCTGTCAAGTGTTCGAAAATGAGAGCCCTTGACTCTCAATTTTAATTTGGGAACAAGTAAAAATCACAAGGTTAAAGATCTGGAGAACTGGGAGCCTGTGGATGCATGGGAATGCATTTTTTCACCAGAAATTCATGAACTGACACTGCTGTGAGTACAACAGCATTGATGTGATGAAGCTCGAAGGATTCAGTTGTCTACAACTTTCATTCAAACTTGCACCACCTTCTTTCTCATATGGCCCAGGACTTCAAGATAATATTTTTTATTCACTGACACCGGACAATATAAATTCTTTATGAACTACCCCATGAGAATAAAAAAAATTATGACTATTGTCTTGACTTTTTATTTGCTCATGTGAGCTTTCTTCTGTCTTGGGATACTGTGGCATGTGCCATTCCTCATTCTGCCTCTTCGTTCCCGGTTCATATTCAAAGAAAACAACTTTCCTTACCTATTAGGACCCAAGCAAGAAACTCTGGTTCAGTTTTGACCTGTTCCAAGCATTTCTGCTGACACTTCGTTCAAGTTAAAATCTTGTGTAACAATTTGGGCCATACATTCATTAATATCAAGTTCATCGGGGATCATTCAAATTGTCAAATGCTGATCTTGACGAATGAAAGCCCCCACACAGTCGACGCTTGCACTTGTTCTCACAGAGGCAGTGTGTTCAGATCACAGTTCATCTTCCACTGTTTCTCGCCCATTTACAGAGTCTCTATGCCACCGACATACATAAGTACATGATAGACAATCACTACTGAACGATTTCTGAATCTCTTTGTAGGTATTGGTAGTGCTCTCCCCCAGCTCGACACTAAACTTGATTGCATAACGTTGCTCCAGATTATAATGAATGCAGTTGCTTCTGTTGTGGTTTGTGTGGATGTATGTTTTTTTACAGCATCACAAAAATGGAGAATAATAATTATTATTCTCCATTTTTGTGATGCTGTAAAAAACATACATAATAATAATTATTATTCTCCATTTTTGTGATGCTGTAAAAAACATACATCCACACAAACCACAACAGAAGCAACTGCATTCATGTCAACAAGTTCAAACTTATACTGATGGTAGAGGAGGGATGTAGCTATCATCTTGTAATGGCCACGGTGCTGCAGTGCTCCCAGTTCTCACACTAAAAAATTAATTATCCTTACTCTGTTAACACATCATGTAGCCCCAGGATGGACCCAACAGAAAACACCGCTTCCAACAATTCTCCTGTTGTTGCTTGATGTAGCTTAATGTGTTCTATCATTGTGTCATCATTTATTGTGGCACTTCCTAGCAATATGCCTCGGATTTCAGCAAATATGTCACCATACACAGGTGAGAGACGACTGGTTTGTTCTAGGAAACAAAATCAAGTACAGCCACTGACATGTTCTTGGAATGCATCAGAAGAGTTGCAGTTATCACTGAAAGTCTCTGAAGCCATGTTAATGACTCACTCACTGAAGAACGATTAATGCCAAAGTCCAAAATGTTATCTCTAAGCCTTCTCAAATCATTACTATATGGCATAGGTCTAATGGTGTCTGTTCCGGTTCTTCTTTCTGCTAAGAAGTAACTTAAAATTTAAAATATTTTTGGTGTCCCAAAAAATATTAAACTACAGGTCTAGAATTAATGGTGTGCTTGTAGTTGAAGTGACTGAAACATGAGATCACTGATTAGAAGTAGAGTTTCCAATTCAGTGTTCATTCTTCAGTGACTGTTCTGATATTCTGATGTTAAAAGCGCCATATTGTTAGAATTAGCCACACACCTACTACACAATATATTTAGCATCCAGTGACCAACCAAACAATGATAACGAGCCAATAAAAGTGAAATATCTAACCACTTTCTTTTATCAGATGAAATCAGAACTAAAACTAGGACTTACAATAATGAATGACTTACATACCTCTATGGCTCACCTGCCATAAAGATAAGACTACAGCTCTTACAGCAACAGCATTGCTACACGAGGTAGGATAATGTATGCAACTCATGAATTTTACAAAATATTAGTTAAGCGCATGTCATGACTAACACACAATATTTTGAAACAGGCAGCTTGCATTAAAAAGTAGAAATAGGGGTGTACAAACCTCATTTTATATAGTTTCATTCAAAATCGAACATATTCTTCTTATAATTTTTACTTTTTACTTTTAAACATGTTCAAAGCAATCTGACATTCTTTACTTCAAAGTACTTACAAGCGATTTCTAGTAAAACACACTTATTGCCTATGTTTCAGAAATATCACATAAATCAGTTAAGATCGCTGTCTTCTGGGATATGATGCCATGCAGTCTGATAGATGTTTAATGATGTTTCAGACAAACATTCTGCCTCTTGTTTCAGAGTCACTATTCAACCATGATGGTGGAGGCAATATATTTCACCAAAACACTGGTGAATGTCTACCAGACTACACAGCATCACATTGCAGAGGACAGTAGTCTTCGTAGTCACTGTTGTGAGAGAATGAAATCGAACATAAAACTACTAAATAATTAACCCAAGTCATTCACCTATAATGTCTGTGTGCTTCCAACAAATACATTTATACTCTACATCATTGTCTGCTAACTTGTCCACGCCAAGTTGGCAAATGTAATTCTGGAGTCCTGCCTATCACCAAAACAAAACAGACGAATTACAACTTCAGATGGTACAACAAATGGACAATGTTGGAGTTAGTGGGTATGCCAATGATAATTTAAAAGAAAAAGAAAACTATCATCACTGTAACCATCATCAAAGAAGTTCAAATTCACTCTTAAGACAAAGGTCAAGAAACTTGACATATGGATCACATGGCAGAGTGCTATTTTAAGGTGAAGAGTTAGATAAGAATATACATCTCATAGTCATGTGAAGTGTACACACTAGGTCTTTGCTGCAAAGAAAGAAATCCATTCTCGACAGTCCAGTTTGGCTGATGGTTTATACTGGCTGGAAACCAGCATTCAATTCTAACAATACCCTGGGAACCTTCATTGGCAGCAAAGTTATCAACATAAAGTGATGTGCAGGACGATAGAACAACTGCACTAACCAATCTATTAATAATTTCAAACAAGATCACACTTAAAATTAGTCCTTGGAGCACGCAATTATCTTGATGGAATATGCAGACAAGACATTGCTGAGACAAATACAGAAGTAATGACCCGGCAGGAAGTTTGAAAGAAAAATTGGTTACCAATGCAAGATTCTATCAGTAGAGGGTTTCCATGATACCAGTTTCACAGTGATGTCATGCACCTTTTCTAAGGCAAAGAAGCCAGCACCAAACATTAGCATATAAGGAAGGTTTCAGATACAATTTTGCAGGTTCACTGTGTAGTCAAGAGTGGATCTATGGAGTTGGAACTCACACTGATCATTCAAGAGAAGATTCTCATGCTAGAAGATACAATCATGACTGATCAGCCAGACAAAGAAATACAAAGTTTAAACATATATGCCTCCAAAATTTTGTTTCTGCATTGTCCTCACAATCTATTATTCCCAATACAACCAAGTGAGCATTAATTAACAAAAACAATTGAAGAGTGTTCTTCAAATTTTACAACTATTGACAAACCAATGTAAAATATAATCAACTGGTAAAATAAATCGTTACAAATTGGTACTGAGGCAATGAATTATTTTTACACCATTATAAACTAGTGTCTTTATATTCAGACAGTTGCGCACCTCATGACTCAAGGTACGCGGGTCGTGGAATTTTTAAGGGCAGAAAAATTCAGGGAACAAGTCCTCCAGGAGGGACTTTAAGCCGTGGGTCCCGTGTCGTAGATTTATGGCACGTAAAAGATCCTCATGTCTCTAGGAGACCTCTGAGCAAAATTAGGCAAAGTTTCCCACCCAAGTAGTTTCCAATGCCTCCGGTAGATGGGGATCATGAATATTTTCCAAAACCTATTACAATGTTAATGTAATTGCCCATAACGGATATCCAAACACAAGCCATAGAAAACTTAATAGATACCATAAACATACGAGAAAAGCCTTCATTGTCAGAGTGACGTCTTTAAGTTTCCGAAAGATTACACTTTGTAGATTTCAGTATCATTTATCATAATAGATGTACTTATAAAGTGTAATCACAAAAATTTAACATAAAAATTTCATTGATTCACTGATAACTGTGAACAGACCAAGATATTTTGTACAAATACAATGCTGTTATTTCTGACTGTCCCAAACAAATGTATTAATAATAGAAATTAAATCATATTGCCCTCTTTTTTAAATATGTACTTTTCAGTAAATGTGGTATTCAATGAGGACCTATTTTCAATAAATTACAATTTACAAGGTACAATTAAACAACAAATAAAACTAGTGAAATGACACATAAAAATTACCCATTAAACAACATTCTAAAAGGCACTAGTGCTGTCCCCAGTACACAAATTAACAAGACTATCTTGCAGGTACTTTTGCAGATAAGCAGATAATCAGATAAAAATATTGGAGATTTACAGATACCTGCAATATCATGACATTCGTAATAATTTTGAGAAAATGATTCGAAGTGTTTTACATTAATGTCTTTAACTGAATCACATGATGATAAATCTGATAGGTCCTGAAAGGAGACCAAATTCTTTCCTTCCATGCAACCATTATCTTTCCCCACATATACAGACCTCAAAGAATTTGGCAGTTGGGTCAACAAACATCTTCAAAGTATCTTTCTGA
Source organism: Cryptotermes secundus (assembly GCF_002891405.2). Classification (NCBI taxonomy): domain Eukaryota; kingdom Metazoa; phylum Arthropoda; class Insecta; order Blattodea; family Kalotermitidae; genus Cryptotermes; species Cryptotermes secundus. The sequence goes on from NW_019734351.1 coordinate 953,543, forward strand.
TCTTCATTTAGAACTTGTGGAAATGGGAAAACCTGTGCAGTCTCCATAACACCACGGAAGAGGTTCATGGTGAATGACTGTGATTCCTTTGCTTCACTGGTGGCCTTCTCCACCTCCTCACCCTTCCTTGCCACTTGAGGTGCTGTGGCCAGACCTCTGGAAAAACAATTTTGACACCTGAATTGTAGTGGTTATTTTTCATTATGGAATAACTTTTTGTAATATTTTGTAACTGTTTTAATGTTAAATAAACTGTTGTTTCCCTGAGTAACAATTCCTGCAATTTTGAAATGCCACAGTATTCTGAGCAATAACAGCTGTCAGAATATATATGCAAAAGGAAAAAAGATATTTAGCTGGGAATAAATGAATGAATGAATGAATATACATATTTTCTTGTGGGATCTGAGGTTCTCACAGCAGTGATTACGAAAAGTTCTATCTATATGGCTCAGGATAGGAACCATTGGTGGGATCTTGTAAACATGGTAATGAATGGAGGAACAGTAACTATTAGCTTCTCAAGAAGGATTCTGTTCCATGAAGTCAGTCAGTTACTTCACTGGATGGCTAGTTAGTTAGTTAGGTTAAGTTAGAGAGATTCTTTAGTGGGGTTAGACAGAGTCCACTTGGTACTGCAGCCACTACTGGCCTAGTGTACCAGCCCCAGATAATAGATGATGGTGGCTGTGGAGCAACTTCTGGAATGAAAATTGGCAGGGGAATCCAAAGTATTTGGAGAAAACCTGCCCCAGTGCCACTTTGTCCACCACAAATCCCACATGACCTGACCAAGGCTCAAACCTGGGCTGCTGCAGTGGGAAGCCAGCGACTAACTGCCTGAGCTATGGCACGGCCTTGGTAAGACGGATTCTTTTGTGTGTATATGTGTACGTGAATGCATGTGTGTGTGTGTGTGTGTGTGTGTATTTAGATGTGCATCAGCTTCTAAGGCTATTTACACCCATTTATAAGATCAAGGTAGAAATCAATGAAATAACAATACTTATAAAAGTCAACACAATGGATAACCAAGACAAAACAATGTGCAAGCCAAGCAGAGAGACCCCCATGCCCCCTATCCATGGGGTAGCTTTCCACCCCAATCATGGAGGCAGCACACCCCTCAGAAGACCAGCACCCACCCAACATTATCTGCCCCATGAATTTCTGGTCTTATTATGTATGCATAAAACGTCATAAAAAGTCACCTGACAAAATGAATCTCATTGTAAAATCAGAGATAAAAACATACTTGTCTTTATAAAGGTTAAATGCCAGGGTATATAGAGGCAAGCCACTATAAACCTAAAATTACCATGGTAGTAAAACTTAGTACAGACATAAAACATTAAGATTTTAAAACAGCACACAACATCAGTTAATAGACTCAGAGCACCAATGTGATGCTAATCACTAATGTCAAGACATATGATACACAATGACAATCATCCCCAAGAATACCATACAACATGCTGCGAAGGTGAAAGGTAATTCTTTCTTGAGTAATACAAGAACATCTGGGAAGAATTAATGGCCTTTTTTCCTTTCACTGTAATTTGAGCATGTGATGACAAGTAGAAAGAAAACATTAGTATATATGCATAATGAAATCAATAAAACAATACAGTCTGGGGCATTGTAGTGATCCATCTGTTAGTGGTGGTTCTCAGGAAACAGAAAGCAACATTAGATACAGACAACTTAGTGAATGGCACACCCAATGGGACATAGAAACAGCTGAAATACAAAATAGAGGAAGAAAAACATCCTTTGACATCAAAATTAATAACAAAAATGGCATGCCTTAAGAGTACCACTATCTGACCAAGTGCACAGTGCAGTAGATTCCTTTAAAAAAATGTTGCCTGAAGATGGCCCTGTGTGGCTGAAACATTTAGCATAGCAGAAACACTGAATGTACACATTTTAATAACATTGTAAACATCCTACGAACATTTTAGTGAATGAAATGTGATTTAGTCTTGATTAAAGTTTAAACTGATATTGTTGCATTGTAGACAGAAAACAAGACTACAACAAAATGATTCACATGTAATGTGAAGCCACTGTAAGTGACATTGTACAACGGCCTACTGTCAAGATGGCCTAGCAACGTGACAGTTAAAGCAAATGGCAGACCACTGTTGTTAAGAAACACATCAAGAGGAGGATGTAACTCTGCAGTCCTGAGAAGTGCACATGAATGGTTTTTGCTGTAGAGAACAAAAATCCATTCTGCAGAGCCCAGTGTGGGAGATAATTTATAGCAAACCTGTATCAGGCATTCAATTGTAACCACACCCCAAGACTGTTTCAGATAGCAATGTCCTCAGCATACAGCATACAGTAATGACGGACCTGATGGACCAACCTCATTAACTATCCCACTGAAGGCAAATGCAAACCCAGTCACACTTAACAGCTATGCTTGTGGGATTCCATTTTGTTGAAGACAAAATGCAGAAAGGATACTGGCAAGACAAACATGGAAGTAATGAACCTGAAGAAAGCTTGAAAGAGAAAGTTGTACCTAACACTGAACATTCCAATGACGCAAGATCCTTAGGATATAGTATCACTAAGATAAAGTGCTGGAACATGATGAAACAATTTTGGATAAATGCTCCAGGTTCATGAAATGGTTAAGAGTGGATCTGTAGTGTCATGACATATACCTAGCATTCGAAATGATGTACAAATTGCTGTATGTGAAATTCCAAGGACAGGTCATTTTTCTCTGGGAATCCAGTTTCCTTCACATGTCCTGCCCCACAAGAACTGTTTTAAAGGTCATAAAAAATGACATACATTTGGGTTCATCTACACTGAGACGTTAAGTGTAAGTAGTCATCATGGACAACAAAAAATGTTTCTGAAATCGGAATGCAGTTTTCTACACGCACACGCTGGCAAACTACAATTATTTTCGTTATTAGTAACAAATTCCATGAGGATGTCTTGTCAAAATGTAGATTAGGCTTATTGGTTTTAAAAACATTTTGTCATTGTAGCGAAGGCTTTTAACCAATTCACTCTCACCTTGAATTAACTTCCACAAAAGGAACTACATTTCGTGACAGATTTAAAACACGCCCAAATCGCAACATTGTCAGTAGAAAACGCCCACTGGATATGCCAAGGTAAAAACCAATGAGAAACTTAGAGAAATACACTTATCTAGTTGGTCGACTACGAATTACTGCAGTTCCTACACTCTCTCGAATTCTAACGGCCTCATATTTTTATTCGTACTAAATTATTTCCCAACAGCCAACCGCAATGACCGCTATGACGTAGTGTTTTCTGGGACGAATTACAAGTGTATAGTTTCTCACCAAACGTAGAAAATGTATTTTGCATAAGTACCAACAGTATGACGTTTCCGATACCAACTATTTCCACATGTAAATAATCATGCAAGGATCAATAGCTAGGTATCATGGAGGCTGTGGTGAAAATGGTAAATATTTGTAGACTAGAAGCTAGTGATATTAATCAGATTATATTTAAATCACTTTAAGACCTTTAAGAGCTAAGTGCGGTTGGCTCCAGCCAGCAGACATGCCGGAATCGGCTGAGCAGGCTTCTCGTGCCAAGATCGGCACAGCAACAACGAAGGATACAAAAGATATCAAAGAGAAAAAGGTATCATCGGGTTCACTTGGTGGTGGTGATGGCACCAGAACAAAAGTTGTCACAGTAAAGCATCCGGAATCCAACAAACCCAAGCCAACTGTTAAAAAGAACAGACCAATGATTGCGGATTTAGATGTAGCGAAAGACTTTTTAAGGTGCAAAGAGGATGGTGGGACAAGATTGGATTTAAGCAAATGTAGTATGACACAATTGCCGTCAAGTGTACGTGAATTAACCCACCTTGTTGAATTTTACCTCTATGGCAATAAGTTGGTGACTCTTCCTCCAGAGATTGGCTGTTTGGTCAATCTTCAAACCTTGGCCCTTAGTGAAAACTCTCTTACAAGTTTGCCTAGTGCATTTTCAAATCTAAAGTCTCTCAAAGTCCTTGATCTCAGGCACAATAAACTGAATGAGATTCCTGATGTAGTTTACAAGTTGACGTCACTTACAACATTATTCCTTAGGTTTAACAGAATTAAGGTTGTAGGAGAGGATATCAGGAATTTAACTAATCTAACAATGTTAAGTCTACGGGAAAACAAAATAAAAGAACTGCCTGCAGGGATAGGAAAGTTGGTGAATCTAACAACTTTTGATGTGTCCCACAATCACTTAGAGCATTTGCCAGTGGAAATAGGGCATTGTGTTCAGCTGTCAACTCTGGATCTTCAGCACAATGAGCTCCTGGATATCCCAGAATCAATCGGCAACCTGCAGGCATTAATACGTTTGGGCCTGAGGTACAACCGCCTGAGTGCAATACCAAAGTCCCTCAGTAACTGTGTTCATATGGATGAATTTAATGTTGAGGGAAATGCTATCTCACAGCTTCCAGATGGTCTTCTGTCAAGTTTATGTGATCTGACCAGTATAACTTTATCAAGAAATGGCTTTACATCATACCCATCTGGCGGTCCAGCTCAATTCACAAAAGTATATTCCATCAATATGGAACACAACCAGATTGACAAGATCCCTTATGGCATATTTTCACGTGCCAAGAACCTAACCAAACTCAATATGAAGGAGAATTTGCTTACATCCATGCCATTGGATGTAGGAACATGGCTTAACATGGTGGAGTTGAACCTTAGTACAAATCGGCTGACCAAAATTCCAGATGATATCCAGTACCTGCAGTTCTTGGAGGTTCTCATACTTTCCAATAATCTTTTGAAAAAGATTCCAGCCAGTATTGGAAACCTCCGTAAACTGCGGGTCTTGGATCTAGACGAGAACAAGATTGAATCTCTGCCTAACGAAATCGGTTTCTTGCGAGATTTGCAGAAACTCACAGTCCAGTCCAATCGGGTAACCACATTACCCAGAGCAATCGGACACCTTACAAACCTTTTGTACTTCAGTGTTGGTGACAATAATTTGAGTCACCTCCCTGAAGAAATTGGAACACTGGAGAATCTTAAATCACTGTATGTCAATGGCAACAAGAATCTACAAAACCTGCCCTTTGAACTCTCCCTATGCACAAACCTGCAGGTGATGCATTTTGAGAACAGCCCACTGTCACACATACCACCTGAAATTGTGGCGGGTGGTGCCAGTCTTGTCATCCACTTTTTGAGGATGCAGGGACCTTATCGAGGAATGTGAATATCCACATTACTGTGAAGCACAAAGTGTTTTACTGAACATCTTAATCAGGATGTGTGCCACTGGGCAATGACAAAATTTTGGAGTGCTTTTCCTGATTGCTGTATATTATTTCTATACAGGTTGTGCTATCTGCATAATTTTGAAGTGTTAATAAGTAATCATTCATAATATAGACTTGTGGTGCAAGAAGGAAGCCAAAGAGAAATCAGGTTACAGTGTTTTGCATGAAGTAGCATATAAACTACACATAAGTTATGCTCTAATGTTAACCTTTGATTTTTTTCCACTTGAAAGAATTTATCAGTAATGCCAATCCTATGAACTTGAGGCTGCAATATGACTTTAGAATCAAAATTTTCCAATATACATTTATTCATGGAAAATTGCATATCCTGTTTCATGTTCACATATATGTAAACCTATCGTACCCACTACATATGGCACATGAAGGTGACATGCAGGTCATTTTAAGTAATTTCTGAAAGAGCTATTTGTGAGTTTCATATATATATATGTTTGCCCTTTGATTTATCTGTGGACATGAGTGTCATAGACATTGACCGACTGTGTTGTTTGAAACTTAGTATGAGCAAAAACCTGTAGGTACATCCTTTCCAACCCCACTCATACGACTATCAACACTAGTCATATAGGCTCATGAGTTTGGAACAACAGTGACACGATTCATGTAGAATCTTTTTAAGTTTCATGTGGTGGCAAATCATTCAAAAGTATATAGCTTTAAGGTGCTTTAGGGAAGTGGGGAGTAATATGCTGATCATACAAAATATTTCTATTTGGTGACTTGGAATAAATTGATATGTAAAATTTGATGGTGACATAAACATGACTGTTACTAATATGTTGAGTATTAAAAGCTGCTGATGGCTAAGCCTTCAGAACTCTGAAATACATCAAGTGCTTTTAATACTTGTTTGTTATTTGTTGTGGTGTTAAAAATCCAACTGTTTAGATAAAATTTCCCATTTAAGTCTGCAGTGCTCAGTTGGAGAAGTAGGTTACTTTGTGGATGTATTTATTTCATCTCCCAGAATGTCATTGTCTGACCTTAACTCTAAGGTACTTAGGAAAGTGAAAAGTAACATGGTGATGATACAAAATATTTCAGTTTGATGACTTGGTGTAAATTGACATGTAAAATTTAATGGTGACATAAACATGTCTGATGGCTAACCCTTCAGATCTCTGAAATGTATCAAATGCTTAATAATATGTGCTTGTTATCTGTTGTGATGTTAAATATCCAGTTGTTTTAGATTACATTTTCAATTTCATATGTTGATGTAAGGTATGCCACTCAGTAAACCTGCAGTGGTCACCTTGAGAAGGTTACTTTGAGGATGTATTTCACTCTTCATCTTCCAAGTCATTGTCTGTCTTTCTGTACTATAAACTGAGAATAAGTTACGTTCCTGTATAAATGGCCGTTTCATAACTATCATAAGTGGCTCCATATAGTGTAATTAGCATTGTAAACGATTTTCATCATAGCTATAAAATCAAAACCAAAACAAATTCAGTGTGTAAGTTTTGTTTCTGCAGTATAATAAATTCACTTTTTGCTTTCAACTGTAATTAATACTCAGGAAATTGATTAACTAGACATTGTTATAAAATACTGTGAGTTATCTGTATGACAAGTAGAATGTTGGTTATGGTCACTGGTACGTGTAGAGCAGTGCTTCTCAACTGCCGGGCTGCGAGAGGCTCTTCTGGAATTTGTCATTTTCATTTTCTAAGCATTTTTCATGAATAAATATTTTATAGTGGAAATATTCTGAGGAGAATAATATTTGTGTTGAGCAGCCCTGACACAGAACACCTAAAACTATGTAGCAAATGTCAGTGACCAAGCCGCATATTTTTAAACATGGAAGTATTCATGAATGATCAGGAATTTTCAGACATCCAAATCTTTCAACATTCGGGAAAGGCAATACCGATGTTTATGTCCAATCATAAAAATTGCCTGCAAGCTGATTACAACAATGGGCGGCATATCCTCTGTTCTCAGAACTGAGTGAAATAACATCTGTGTTGCAAATGTCAGTGACCAATCAGCAAGGAAGTATAAAGAAAATGTTTCCACTGAAACTGAAGATCAAGGCAGTCTGTATCCGGTTCTCAAATCTAGTAATACTGAATACTGTTTCTTCGCAAGGTAACTACAAAATGCTACAAGATTTCATTAGTCCAGTGATTGATAACTAATTTAAATGTAATTTTACATTTGTCAACATGCCACACTGTATACTTCTGCAGCTACTCAAGAATTTCCCAGCATTTTATGGAACCCGAAGGTTCATTACCGTGTTCACAAGAGCCCTCCACTGGTCCCTATCCTGAGCCAGATCTACCCAATTCACACCATCCCATCCTATCTCTCTAAGATCCATTCTAATATTGTCCACCCACCTATGCCTTTGTCTTCCCTGTGGTCTCTTTCCTTCTGGCTTTCCCACCAATATCCTATATGCATTCCTCATCTCCCCCATTCGTGCTACATGACCTGCCCACCTCATCCTCCTTGACTTGATCATTCTAATTATACTTGGAGAAGAGTACAAGTTATGAAGCTCCTGATTATGCAGTTTTCTCCAACCTCCTGTCACTTCATCCCTCTTTGGTCCAGATATTCTCCTGAACACCCTGTTTTCAAACACCCTCAGTCTATGTTCCTTCCTTAATGTCAGAGACCAAGTTTCACACCCATACAGAACTACAGGCAAAATTATAGTTTTGTAAGTTACTGCTAGGCTGGTAACCCCTCTTAAAGTCATTTATTCCTCTATACAGGTCTCTGATGTTCTTGTTCTTACTGTTCATTGCACGCTCATCAAGTTTGTCTTTCAGATATTCCCTCTTTTTGTTCCTGAAATGCCTGCTGGTTTCACGTCTTATATTGTTCAGATTATCCCCATTTAACTCGCTTGGATCCTGTAACCATTGCAATTTGGTATACATAAGTGTACTAATCCTCTTTATGATTATGCTATAATTAATTACTAATATTATGTTAGCTTAATGCATGAACACTAACAAAACTCAAAACTGGAAAGGTATTTACAAGTAAATTTGTTGGGACTGGGCCCTCGTCTTATAAAAAAAGAACTTACTGGGCCGCGGTCTCATAAAGGTTGAGAACCACTGATCTAGAGAAGTGCTCTGTAGCTGAATGAAGATGCAAAATAAAGTTTGTACGCCTGATGTAAACAATCTTGATATAAAGTCTGACTGATAAGTTACAGAATTAATTGTTCTGGGTGAAACTAAAGGCCATAACAATTAATTAAATTTATCTACTTCAAATTAATCTACTCCCTGATTGTACTGGTGATGCCAGCATATCTGGATTCTTCTTTGAAGACAGTGTTTTGATTACCACATTACACTTTATTTGCTTCGTGGTACCTCCAGAAATCCCTTGTTTCTTAGAAACAAGGGATTTAGATATGGGACAGAATAGTCACTTAGTCCCAAATCCCATGGATAGGAAAACAGTGGAATTACTCGTATGTGCTTGGCCAAGAATTTTCTTTTTGCAGAATTAGACAATATTATCATGACATTCATGGCACATTTTACTGTTGGCCATCTTTCATGGGACAAAACATCCAATCAGGCGAGATTTTGATCCCCAGTTGCAGTTCTTAATATATTTGGCTGTTTTCTTAGGTTCTGCTGTGGATTTGAAGAAAATATTTTGCTCCACATCAGAAATTTCAAAATGCAGATATACTGATGTACTCCCTATGTCTGAATGTGACTGCTATTTTTCATGACTTAAAAGGATGCAATACGGATGATGTCAGTGAGAACCGATGTCATTTTCTTAATATTATGAGGTTTTTGGCACGACCTCATATTTCAAAATATTCTACTTTGTTCCTGCCTCAGATTATCCTTTTTAACGGTTTAATGTGAGTAAAGTTCTGCTGATAAAAGATTTTTCTCAGGACACCAGACTCTAAAGACATATATAATAATACAGTTAAACTAAGGAGTTAGCTGAGTGTGTATCTCATGATGACTTGTGCTTGATATTATCATGTGTATGAGTCAGTGTTCACAGGATTTCAATTAATAATTTGATTTATTGAACACTTACAGTCATAACTATAAGTGACTATAGCGCTATCACAAATTTACACTCTACAGTTCACTGCAACACGTACTAAGTCTTCTCAATCTGTTTGGTCTTCACCAGTCATTCCCGGGCTCACAGACTGGCAGCCATCTCACACCAACCTCCTGCTCTTCTAACTGCCATCTCAAGACTCCAAGTCCAAGTCACATTGCAACTGATGGTCAGTCAACCAGTAAGTCTTGGTGTCAAGCCCTATCTGGTGCTCATGATCAGATATTTATTACTCTTTGACAGTTACGGTTTTGTTTTTGTGGGGCGCCCTCTCTGACGAGAGGACGGATCCCTCTTTTGTATATGCCGCTGGCCCTTGCCAGAGCAGTCTTTCTTGGGTCCAAATCTCTTGGGACTCACAACCGAATATTACTGTTTCAGATTTGAAACTTCCCTTTTCGTCGCCTCCTACGACTCACAGGGTCATGGTGAAGGTATTCGACCCCACCTCCATATGGGCTTGACTGACTCTGCACTCACTCTCCTCCTTATAACATCTCAGCACGAACAGCACAGTAAACATCGTTCCTCTGTTGCAGTGCAAGTGTTGCTGTAGAAACATGCTTGTATGCAGAGCCATTACCAACGGCTGTTCTATAGTTGCTTATTTTGCAGTCATTGCCGGGCAACGCATTTACATGCCATAATATCTTTCAGATCACTTAGAACGACTGTATACATTCCATGCAATGCATTGTCTTTGTAGTCAACTTTCAGGATTTCATTTCCAGTTTCCAGAACGTTTGCTAGGTCTATATCCGTGGGTTTGCCATTCTGCAAAGCAGTTTTAACACCAGGGCAACCTTAGCGTTCCTATGTACACACAGACGGCACGGGGCCCTCCTGCCCCCTGCTGGGTTTCACTGCATTTGACCGTTTTATGGATGCAATCACTGCAAAACAGCATCCCAAAATGAACTTCTGCCACAACAATATCCACATACAGGTAATCCATCTGTCACCATGTTTCAAAGCGTCACTCCAGTAACTTCTGCATTTCACCTTAGTCATACAAATCCGAAAAATTCACCAATCAAGCCACAATCCAATTGGATCTGTAGTTGCAGCAGTCACCAATTACACAACCAGTTCAGTCAATTGCCAAAATTCCTAAATAGAGCAATCGGTTAGCTGGAATTTTGGATCATATAGGAAACGAGGGAATGGAATAATGGAACCCAGATCCCGTCGACTTGCCTGTAGGACAAAGAATTCGCCAGCACTAGTTTCCATTCACACGACCACCGAGCGAACAAACAGGCATTTAGGATCGTTTAGTATGGTTGCGAAAATGGACAGTTGTGCTACTATAGGAAATACAGGAGAGAGGTTGTAAGGGTGTGGTAAACAGAACTGATGGCGGCTGCAGGAGCAGAGAGCAGAGGGAAGTCGAAAAACTAGAATGGAGGTTGATGAGTGCCTGGAGAGAATATAGTTTGTGCCATGATAAGGGCAGTGCGCATGGATCTGTGTGATCCAGCGGAGAACGCAGTTCTTCTGTCATATGAATGAGGCTTCCTACAGTCTCTCTGGGAGCAGACGAGAGGTTTCCATGAATTGCTTAGACAGAAGCCATTCTTTCTGTTCATATATTGGGATGGAGCTCAATCTCAGCCGCCTCCCTCACGATGCGATCCATGTTTCTGGACTTGGTGGAGGGGGTGGTGGTATGGTGTAGCTGGATGCTGTGCAGTTCTATGAAAAAAATTACGGCATTCAGCACTATCTCCGCTCATCACCAACTTCTTTAAGGAGGACTTCAAGGAGATGGCAGTTGATCTGGCTGCCCACTGTCGGTTACGTGGACGACTCATCATCTGACCACACAGACCCGACAGCCTGAAGTGCTTCCTTGACCACTGAAGAGTGTCCACTAGAAAATTCAGTTCACCATGGAGACGAAAAGAAACGACACCCTTCCCTTCCTTGACACAGATATTGTCATATGTACAGTGTGACTATAGACAGGGTTCGGATTGTTAATCGGATTTAATGAATCTTTAGCCTTTGATACAGCGCGTGACTACACACTAGTATTCACAATCACGTGTTTACTGTCGTTGCTTGGTAGCAGCTTCCAACAGTGCACGTCCTCCTTCCTCTGGGTTCTGAACTGTTACCAGGCTCGGCTACCAGCTTCTCACAATGACTAAACTGCAGCCAGTCCTCTAACCAACTCTTCATTAACTTCACTTGCTAACTCCTCTGCTGCAATTCAACTGTCGTGGAATTGCTGTGTTCGTGTTTATTGGTGGAGCCCTTACTTAGCAGCAGCTCTTGCCTAGAAATGGGTCTGCATGCCACAATACTTACAGCATACACAATAGTTATCTGGAACATAAAATGTACCATAAACCTACTCATACCAACCTCTACCCTATCTCTACCTCTCATCACCGCCCATCCAACAAGCATGCCATACTTTCCACACTGGTACACAGGGATAGAGCTTTGTGTAATCAAGACCATCAAGACACCCTCCATGTGGAGGTGGTGATCCTGGGGGGCATTTTCAGGCAGAACGACTACACCGACCGAGCAGTTTCACAGGACCCTCAACCCTCCCCCGAGGGTTGCCAAGCCTGAAGAAAAGTCAATTTCAGTCGCTTTCCTGCCTTATGTTGGGTGGATATTCAATCACATTAGTAGGTTCCTGTCACGGCACATCAAGTCTGAGGGCCACCACCAAAGAATAATATCTAGTGCTGTTCAGTCAGGCAAGGACGACCAGGGACTACACACCGACAGTAAATGAATTTGGTCAGAAGGGCCATTCGATTGATACCAGGGTGAAGCAGCACCAGCATCTGAAATATCCGGGCAAATTAGCTGTTGCGGAGCAGATTGTTAACTTGAGTCTCCGCTACACCACACCACCAACCTCTCCACTAAGCCCAGAAACATGGATCACATCATCAGGGAGGCGACTGAGATTGAACTCCATCCCAGTAATATGATAGGGAGGATGAGGTCTGTCTAAAGGCCCGTCCACATTACTCATGCTCATGCTCGTCTGACTCACTATGCTCACAAGTAATGTGGACGATATGACAAGTCACGAGACAAGCAATATGCGCCACTGGTTCGTGAAGCTCTGCTTGTTGTTGGTACATCAAAGGGGTTCGCGACAAGCCGCCCGAGTCATGTGGATGATGACGAGCCTTGATCAGTCAACTTTCTGCACTCGTGTGGAACATGGAGTGGACGAACAATTCCACGATCAAGTTTATGAAAAACACCCAGTGTTGTGGGATGCTACCCACTGTTTATATAAAGTGAAAAACTGAAGCGTGGGATTCAATCGCAACGGAACTTAATATAGTCGTGGCTGAATTGAAAAGTACAGTGAACAGTTTGTTAGCTACATACCGGAAAGTGCATCAGAAGCTTAGTGCTGCTGGAAAATCACGATCTGGAGCTGACGAAGTGGACACCCCAAACTGGTTTGCATACAAAGCCTTCTCATTTCTTCACAACAGATATCAACCTCGGCAGACAATCAACACAGAAGTAAGTAAAACTAGTTTCATAGTCAAAACTTGTAATTTACACAATATTTATTTTGGAAGAAAATCAAAGAAGAAAAAAATGTTAACTCATTCACGAAATGTAGGTGTGTTCATGCCTGGAACATTTTAATTAGTTACAAAAATATAAAATAAAGGTAAAAACTCATATTAGTAGATACTTGAAATGTACCTAGGTATCTGGTAAATGAATAGTAAGAATAAATTCTTGAAAAATTATTGATAATCAACTTGCCATGGCACTCTCCCATCTTCGGACATGAAATAAGCAGCAAATTCATCTCTAATGTCATTAGCAGTCTGAGTTGACTGTCGCGAAATGGTTGGTAATGGCGTAAACGTTGTAGCAGTCGTGATCTCATTTCTCCATGTTCCACGAGTTACGTGTCCATTCTCTTCATGATCGAGTGCTCCCCCAGGAGTATAAATTTGTCTGGAATCACAGCTTTTTCGCAAGAAATTATGCAGGTATATGCAAGCCATAATAACACTTTGAGCTTTCTCAGGCTGCAGTAATATAGGCTTTCTTAGTACTCGGAACACAGAAGAAAGTATTCCGAACGCATTTTCCACGATCTGACGTGCTCTTGAAAGTCTGTAGTTGAAAATATGCTTACTTGATCCCCCGTGCTGCTGTCCAGAATACGGCTTCATGATATGATTGTTTAGGGGAAACGCGTCATCTGCGACAATGACATAGGGTACTCCTTTCTGTCTTCCTGGGAGAGCATGAGCATCCGGGAAAATGACTATACCATTCTCCATATTTTTAAAAAAAGTTGTATTTCGAAAAACACTACTGTCTGGAATTCGACCGTGGCAGCCCACATCAGCATACATAAAACAGTAGTCAGCATCCACTAGACCAAAAATAACAATACTGAAAAACGACTTGTAATTGAAAAAGTCACTTCCAGAGTTAGCTGGGCATTGTACTGCGCAAAGTTTGCCATCCATTGCACCGACGCAATGAGGAAAGTTCCATTTTCTCTCATATTCTTCAGCTACCAGCAACCACTCATCCTGTGTCTGAGGTATCTGCAAACAATAAAAACTAATTATAACAATAAACAATAATAATATGTAACAAAAATAATGAACATTCTACTGTATTCTAGTTTACTTATCTTCCTTGCTTTGTTATCAATTTTGTATTTTCATTTTCCTAGTCCTACCTCTATTCTTTTCTATTTTATTTTCATTGCTTTGTTATAGTTTACATCAATTTTCCTTGCTTTATTTCAGGACGGAGGAGAAGCGTCTGGCTCCCAACTTGAAGAGGCTGCGAGCATGTGTGTAGTGATGAAGGCGATCTTGTTAGTAAACAAGAAACAGATCATGCACAAACACAAGTCAACAAAGCACCACCTACACGAAATGAAAACAAAGTATTTGTTTCACCCAGAAAAATTCCAAGAAAAAGTGCTAACACTGAAGATCCCCGAATAGGAGAGGCGTACACTGCTCTATAAGCCGCTATTGCTAAAAAAAGAGATGAATTCAACACCTATGGAGAGTATATAGCGAATGTTCTGCGATCCATGGATAAACCAACACGTGCTTTTGTTAAAAAAGAGTTCTGAGACATAATTTTCAAAGCAGAAAGCTGCATTTATACATCCCTTTCTGCAATAACACAATCATCTGGAACCTCGTGCGACTATTCTGGGTTAAGCTCAAGCAATAGCAACTACAGCTGCTTGTTGTTCATGCCATCTCCTCCACAACCAATCGCTATCAGCACTCAATATGCAGAGACCAACAAACAGTGAAATTCTCGACAGACATCTGTTTCTGCTCCCGACGGTATCAGACATGCCAGTTCACAGTTGCTTGATTTCTTCATTTCGAATGGATTCTTTTATTCAAATTTTCATTTGTTTCTCTCATTTGACTGTTAACTTTTTCTGCTTTATATGTTTTGAAATCCTATTGTAGTTTCTGTCGTTGATATGGCTGAATGTTTTGTAATTATTTTTATGGCTTCGACCACAATATGAATAAAGAATAAAGAAACGTACATTATTATTACACATTAACTTACCTTTACAAACTCCTTCAAACTGTCAAGAAGTGCTGCACATACTTCAGGAAGAATGTTTGATATCACTTGCTTGGAGACTTTAAATACAAAACTGAGACTGGAGTAGGAGTCGCCAGTTGCTAGGTATCTGAGGGTAAGTGCCAATCGCTTTACAACTGGAATAGCTTTTCGAAATGTGCTGTCAGCCTTTGCTATCTTCGGTCCCACCAAATTTATTAGAGCTTCAAAATCTGATGAGGACATACGGCAAAATGTCTTGAAATGTAAATTTTCCACTCCCAAGGCCTCCAAGGAATCACTTCCACTGTATATTTCCCGACTTTTGAAAACTGTGGTCATCCACCATCTGCGTTTTTTAGGTAGTTTCTTGCGTCTTCGTTCTTGTTCCTGACCTAACAGGCGTATCACTAGGAAACTCGCAGCACTCACTACAACTTCATCCATTTTAAATTTTTAATTTAAAAACTATTGCCAATAAATTAAAATAAGACTACAGCCTATACACACTACGAGTAAATATACGGATTCTCACGCGTCGAAGCCTGGCGAGCACGAGTAATGTGGACGGGCATGAGCGACCAAGAAAGACCGTACGCCGCCTCCGTCACATAACCGTACATCTGGATTCAGTGAGTGTATAGTTTCTCACCAAACGTACAAAATGATTTTGCTGTTTCGGCAAGTACGACCGTTTGCAGTGCCAACTTTTTCCATATTCATAGTATCAAGGAAGCTATGTGTCAAGTCTTTGTGAAAATGGCAACTGATTGTGGACGATAAACTTGTTTGTTTAAGTAGAATATATTTAAATCACTTTAGGAGGTAAGTGGTGTTAGCCACAACCAGAATACATGCTGGAATCGGCCGAGCAAGCTGCTGGTACCACGATCGGCGCAACAACAACGAAAGATACAAAAGATATCAAAGAGAAAATGTTGTCATCGTGTTCACTTGGTAGTGGTGACGGCCCTAGATCGAAAGTTGTCACGGTTAAGCACCCGGACTCGAACAAACCGAAGCCAACTGTTAAAAAGAATAGACCAATACTTGCTGATTTAGATGTAGCGAAAGACTTTTTAAGGTGCAAAGAGGATGGTGGGACACGATTGGATTTAAGCAAATCTAGTATAACACAATTGCCATCGACTGTACATGAAGTAACCCACCTTGTTGAATTTTACCTTTATGGCAACAAGTTGGTGACTCTTCCTCCAGAGATTGGTTGTTTAGTCAATCTTCAAACCTTGGCCCTTAGTGAAAACTCTCTTACAAGTTTGCCTGATGCACTTGCAAATCTGAAGTCTCTTAAAGTCCTTGATCTCAGGCACAATAAACTGAATGAGATTCCTGATGTAGTTTACAAGTTGACGTCACTTACAACATTATTCCTTAGGTTTAACAGAATTAAGGTTGTAGGAGAGGATATCAGGAATTTAACTAATCTAACAATGTTAAGTCTACGGGAAAACAAAATAAAAGAACTGCCTGCAGGGATAGGAAAGTTGGTGAATCTGATAACATTTGACATATCCCACAATCACTTAGAGCATATTCCAGTGGAAATAGGGCATTGTGTTCAGCTGTCAACTCTGGATCTTCAGCACAATGAGCTCCTGGATATCCCAGAATCAATCGGCAACCTGCAGGCATTAATACGTTTGGGCCTGAGGTACAACCGCCTGAGTGCAATACCAAAGTCCCTCAGTAACTGTGTTCATATGGATGAATTTAATGTTGAGGGAAATGCTATCTCACAGCTTCCAGATGGTCTTCTCTCAAGTTTAAGTGACCTGACGAGTATCACTTTATCAAGAAATGGCTTCACATCATACCCATCCGGGGGACCAGCTCAGTTCACACATGTATATTCCATCAATATGGAACACAACCAGATTGACAAGATCCCTTATGGCATATTTTCACGTGCCAAGAACCTAACCAAACTCAATATGAAGGAGAATTTGCTTACATCCCTGCCACTGGATATGGGAACATGGCTTAACATGGTGGAGTTGAACCTTGGCACAAATCAGCTGACCAAAATTCCAGATGATATCCAGTACCTGCAGTGCTTGGAGGTTCTCATTCTTTCCAACAATCTCTTAAAAAGGATTCCAGCCAGTATTGGAAATCTCCATAAACTACGGGTCTTGGATCTAGAAGAGAACAAGATTGAATCTCTGCCGAATGAAATTGGTTTCTTACGTGATTTGCAGAAACTCATAGTGCAGTCCAATCAGGTAACTGCGCTACCCAGAGCAATCGGACACCTTACAAATCTTGTGTACCTCAGCGTTGGTGAAAATAATTTGACTTACCTCCCTGAAGAAATTGGAACACTGGAGAATCTTGAGTCACTGTACATCAACGACAACCCAAGTCTGCACAACCTGCCCTTTGAACTTGCCCTGTGCACAAACTTGCAGATCATGAGTATTGAGAACAGCCCACTATCACACATACCACATGAGATTGTGGCGGGGGGCCCCTCTCTTGTCATCCACTTCCTGAAGATGCAGGGACCTTATCGAGCAATGTGAACACAAACATTATTAAGTAGTGAAGAACAAAGTGTTTTACTGAACATCTTAATTGGGATGTGTGCCATTGTGGAGCAACAAAACTTTGGAGTCCTTTTCCTGAATGCTGTATATTATTTCTATGCAAGCAATGCTATCTGCATGACCTTCAGTAATTTATGAGTAGTCATTCATAATATAGACTTGTGGTACAAGAGAAAAGCCAAAAGAGAGATCAGATTACAATGTTTTGCATGAAGTAGCATATAAACAACATGTAAGTTATGCTCAAGTGTTAATTGCCTTTGCCCCCCCCCCTCATTCGAAAGAATTTATCTGTGGTGCCAGTCATAAGAGTTTCTGGCTGCAGTCTGACTTTAGAATCAAAATTTTCCTCTGTGAATTCATACATGATAAATTGCATATCCTGTTTCATGTTCACACACACATATATATGTAAACAGATCATACCTACTGCATATGGCATGTGAAGGTGACATGCAGATTGTTCTAGGGTGCTCTTTGAGAGCTTTATTTGTGAGTTTCATATGTATGTATGCACTGTGATTCAACTATGGACATCAGTGTCATAGAAACTAATTTGAATATGTTCTGCAAAACTTGGTATGAACATAAAGTTGTGGGTACATACTTTCCAGCCCCACTCATTAGCACTATCAACACACTAGTCATACAGGCTCATGAGTTTGGAACAACAGTGACATGATTCATGTAGAATCTTTTTAAGTTTCATGTAGTGGCAAATCATTCGAAAGTATATAGTTTTAAGATACTTTAGGAAAGTGAAAAGTAATATGCTGATCATACAAAATATTTCTATTTGGTGACTTGGAATAAATTGATATGTAAAATTTGATGGTGACATAAACATGACTGTTACTAATATGTTGAGTATTAAAAGCTGCTGATGGCTAAGCCTTCAGAACTCTGAAATACATCAAGTGCTTTTAATACTTGTTTGTTATTTGTTGTGGTGTTAAAAATCCAACTGTTTAGATTACATTTTCCATTTCGTATGTTGGTGTAAGGTATGCAACTCAGTAAGTTTTCAGTGTTCTAGGTTACCCTGTGGAATTATGTATTTCTCTCTCTGTCTCTCAGAATGTCGTCGTCTGTCTTTCTGTACTTTAAACTAAGAACAACATATGTAACTGTATAAGTGGTCATTTCATATCTAACATGAATGGTTCTATATACTGTAATTGGCATTTTAAATGATTTCCAACATAGCTGTAAAATGAAAATCAGAAGAAAAATCAGTGTGAAACTTTTGCTGTTCCAGTATAATAAATTAACATTTGTCAGCTGTAATAAATACTGAAGAAATTGATTGACCAAACTTTGTTATAAAATGCTGTGAGTTGTCTGTATGACACGTAGAATGTTGGTTGTGATCTTTGTTCATCAAGAAAAGTGCCCTTTAGCTGAATTTAAGTGCAAAATAATATTTGTACTCCAGATGCAAACAACCCTAATACTAAGTCTCACTCATAAATTACAGAATTCATTGTTTTGTATGAAACTGACCACCTCCACCTCCACCACCATCACCTCCAGTGATGGAGGCTAGCTCTTTCTAAGGGACCCAACTGAATAGGTTTTTCCTTCACCTGAGGACGGAAACAGATCCAGTTTCCGAAACGTCGTGTTTTTATTTGTTATCTTAAAAACCAGGACGATGGATGAAGTCCAAAATCCCAACATATCAGTTTCCCCCTTATTTTACATTGTGATGCCAGCATGTCTGGGATTCTTCTTTCAGTACAGTGTTCTGATTCCCACATCACACTTCATGTGATGTCTGGTTCCTTCAGAAGTCCCTTCTTTTTTTTTTTTTCTCTTAATTATGTTTTATGTAGGCACTCAGTCCCTAATCCCGTGGGTGAGGAAACAGTGGAATGTTGTGCTTGGTCAAGAATTGTTTTCTGCTGAATTAGAGAACATTATCATGACATAGAGGACAATTTTTTCTGCACCTGTAATTCTCTACAGCTATGGATGAAATAAGTACTAATAATAATCCGTCAAGTTAAAATGTCTTCTTTATGAATGAGAGGATCTGAAACCCTCAGGTAGCGCTGTAAGTAGACAAGCACACAATATTTCTCTTCCTCAAAAGTTTTGTCATTATTTGTGGGATATATCATCCCCAGGTGCAGTTCTTAATATTTCTTTGGCTCTTTTCCAAGTTTCTTATGAGAAAGACTCTACAAGACAAATATAATTACAAAGTTAGAAACTACTAAGTTAATGGTGTGTGTATCTCATGATTAGATGATTGAGGTTGACTGGATAGTGCATTAAATGAAACCAGAACTGTTATTTAATACTGGCTTAATCACAGGGACGTTACTTTTTAGTTTACTTCCCATAAAGTAGGGGTCCCTCCAGAACATTGATACGTATATACCAAACTACATATCATCTTCCAGAAGATCTTTATAGTCATTGGCACAATAACCCAGAATCTCATATAACGTTAAACTTGCCTGACAACTTTTGGTGTAGATCCCCAATCCAAATTTCTTGAACACTTCTTCTGTGCTTTTTTTCATCTACTATTTCATTTTTATGATGATATAATACAGTGCTTAGTTTTGAGAAGTAATGTAAAAATAGCAGTTTTAAAAATGATTTGTTATCGTTCCAATACTGTCCGAATCATCAGTCACTAAATGCTACTCCCAATTTCTGTTCTAGTATCAGGCTACTGGTATAGCGCAGGCATTTAAGTGAATATTTACAGTATCCAAGACGTATATTCGAAACATAGGCAAGATGAACATTAATGTTTCATCACTAAAGATGAAGGAAATGAGCATGAATGACAAGAAAATGAAACTGTTTGAAATAATTTGATATGTATGTACCAAGTTGCTCTGATATCATGGATTCATGGGATTTCAGGTAACAAAATATCCAGTGTAACTAATTACTTTTCAAGATATATGTGTGTGTGTGTGTGTGGGTATATAACTGATTATAAGCTTTCACAGTGGTTCACCGTTGATGTTTATTCTTGCGTCTTTGCACCATGTGGATGTGGGCAGTGATCTTGATAGCACCTGCATCATCAGGGTTGAAATGATTGAGTGTCCATGTATATATAGATCTTGGTTCAACAGTCCAGCGGAGGGAAATCTGGAGGTTTTCTCTACTAGAGACAGCAGACAGAAATGTGAACAGAAACAGCCCTTCTAAGGGCCACTGAGTGCTTAAAAAGCCATCAGCAACTGATATTCCCAAGCAGTGATCAATTTGAATGCTTACTAAGCATAGTGTTTCTCCCTGCTGTGTGATGAGCAGTGTGGAAGAAGGAATGGGGAATGGTATGTAATAGGAGGAAGATGGGCCAGGGTGGGGGAGCAAATTCCCTATGGAATTGTTGCAGCTCTCTCTCACTGTGACATGGGTTGTGTGGAGTATGCATGATTATGACATCCTCTCTGCTGCTTAAGTATGTGGATGATCATTCTACAGCCAAGGTGTAACATGTAACTTCCTTCTGTATTGAAATTCTGGTGTAAGCTGATTTCTCTGGCTTCCAAGACAGCTTTCCTAATGCCATTGTGTCCAGTGTTCATGGCTGATTCAATGTTCAGCCACATCCAAGTATTTGAATGACATTTGACTGAATGCTCAGCCACAGCTGAGTGTTCAAATGATAAAGCCAGAAGAGTCTGGTGTCCTTCGTGCTTTCTTCAATCATGTGACTTGTCTCACCAATGTACAGTCCTACATTTGCATGGGATATCATAGACTCCCTCAGCTTTTAGACCAGGCTGTTCTTAATGGACCTGAGAGTCCTGTATGTCTTGGAAAGTGATAGATATGTGGTTTTATGTTGTTCCATGCCATTATTCTGCTGACTTGGTTTCCAGCATGGTGAAAATGCTATGCTGATGGCTTTCTGCTTACTGTCTTGTCTCCCTCAGTGTTTCACTGATGTAGAGTGCTCTGTGGATCTGCCTGGGAGAACAACCACTGCTGCACCCCCCAGGTGGCCAGAAGAAATGTGAGAGCATTCCCAATCATCTTCACCTCCCCAATTAATCTTCCCTCCTTCCAAAAAGAGATTAAGTCCACAATACACAACTAGTTTTCACTGTGGATAGTTAGAGCTGGGGATCGCATAATCACGTAGAGTCTAACCCATTATAAGGTCAACGTCTCACAGCAAAACTTTTACCACTTCACCTTCTAACTGAAAAGCCAGTTATCCAACACCTCCCTATCATGCATGTACATCTTCTGAAGACATCACTCTCACCTTAGAGCAGTTGAGCTTTGATGTCATTAGTGTCAAACACATGACAGCTAAATGCCCCTCATATGAGGGTCCAAAAATAACTGCATTCGTATCTTTCTTACTTGCATCCCTGGCATACTGCTAGAAGTCTATCTTCATAATGTACCAACCTATACCATGCTCTCATCAAGGTAAAAGCCTGCATGCCCCAGGCTGGCCTCATGCAATGCTACAACTGCCAGCAATTCAGCCACATCTGGATTCATTGCAAACAGCCATCAAGATGTCTCTGGTGTAGGGGTGACCATTACCAGCAAGAGTGTCAGGAGAAAGACGATAGCAGCAGCATATCGAAATGCTGCAACTCCAGTGCATGGCATGCACCCAACTACAGAAGTTGTAGCTCAGCCAAAAAGGGACAGCAGCACAGAAAGCAATGTCCTGCTGTCTCTTCAGTCAAAGCTTGATTTTGAGATTGGCAGTGCCAGGGATGATCTGTGCAGTAGCTGCAATAGGCTCCAAACCTAGACCAACATGGCCACCACATCAAGAATCAGATCTCTAAGCCTGTGATGCCTGCATCTGACAAATGCATCACTGAAGGGGATATGTTTACTCTAATAACCACAGTGTAGCAGATCATGACAGGTTTAGTCTCCCAAATAGAAGATGATTGCTTTTCCATCATTATGAAAGCAGTCTATGGACTTGTCATAAGGGACTTCCTTCATTGCATATATAGTATAATTAACATTTCACAATTAGACCAATCCCACTTCTACCCAGAGAGGAGTTACCAAAATGGGGAAAAAATGCAAGTGTCCTGTTGTATGCCACCACCTGGCCAGGAGACCAAACATGGCATGATACTACAAGTGCATGGGCCAGCATGTACCTCTGAAATATCAGCAGCACTGCCCACATCCATACAGTGCAGAATCAACATCACGATGTAGATCCTCCCCTCACTGTGTTCAGTGTTGTCAGATAAAGTAGGACATGGCTGGTCAGCATGAGACTGCTCAGTTGTTTATAAAACTGGAAAGATTTTATTTACCATTTGGGATTTGAGATTCTCATAGCAATGACTGTGACAGAGTCCCTCCATCTTCATGGTCAAAAGATAAACCAAGCAGGCAGTGTTACATCACAGAAGACAGGTTAAAAAAAAAAGTCCGAGCCATAGCTCAAGCGGTTAGTCGCTGGCTTCCCACTGCGGTGGCCCGGGTCTGGTCAAGTGGGATTTGTGGTGGACAAAGTGGCGCTAGGGCAGGTTTTCTCTTGGTACTTCAGTTTCCCCTGCCAATCTTCATTCCACCAAGTTCTTCATAATCACCCTCAGGTATCATCTGGGGCTGGTACAATAAGCCAGAAGTGGACTCAGTCCCACCCCACAAAGCAATAAAAAAAAAGGGTAAAGTTGTCCTTGTGATTAACTAATTAAGCACTATGCCATGAAGGTGTATGGGGGAGTGGATGTATAGGTCCACATTTTCTTGACCTCAGCACTAGTTGAAGGTGAATGGTCAGCTTTACACCCCAGCCACTTTACCCTCAGGGAAAGAGATGCCAGAACTGGTCTGTATGACTTGGAAAGAGAAAATTCTCAACCATACTGGGACTTGAACTCCAACCTCTCGGTCGTCCAGCCCATAGCCAGTTGCTATATTGACTATGCTATCCCAGCTCTCACAGAAGACAATACTCTTCCTTTTACCATTTTCTTTTAAAGCTGTTTCTTATTAAATCTTAGCAGATATATTAGTAAGTTCCGTCGCATTAGAACATTGGGAACTGTATGTAGACTTCCATATAGTGGTACAGCCAATTTTGCAAATATTTATGAATAAAATATATTCTCCATATCATTAGATACATCAGCTTTTCAGTACCAAGATCTTCCTCAAGAAGGTGATAGCTACTTAGTTGATTAAAATACATAGACAAAACAACTCCGCCCAGTGTGACTATTGAAGTTTTTACTACTTGAAAACTTAACACCCTTACATGTTTCAGCCCCTATAGACCATCATCAGAGGGACAACGATACTTTTGGAAACTACTATTACAATCGGTGTTTTGAGTGTTAAAATGCATATACATACAATGTTTGTAATGCACAATATATACAAAATCCAACTTTTTCACAACTACAGCAGCTTTCTTGGTATATTAAAGTTTTTAAAACTTTGTTATTTAAGTTAAAATTTATAAACCAAGTAGGTTCGTGTCCCTTCTCCTATCGTCTTTCTTGACGGGGGCTGAACTTGTGCCACCTCTCTCTCTTGAGGAGGAGATTCTGCAAATATATTATGGGTATTGTATTATTTCAGCAACCCTATTGTATATATATATATTTTATTTAAGAGTACTGATTTGAAAAATGCTTTTATTTCTCAACATAATTTCCCTGTACATTGAGGCACTTGTCCCATCGTTTCACAAGCCCCTGAAAACCAGCAGCATAAAGTTCTTTGGGCTGCTGTCAGAACCAGGCAGTGAGTTCCCTTTCTACAGCTTCATCTGGAAAGTGTTCAGCTGAAAGATTTATAACTTACTTATTGACTTACCTATGTATTTTTCATCTTTCAAGTCATGACATAAAAGCCAGTTGAAACCAGTACATGCCCTCATACCCTGATTCACATTCATTTTAACAGTATCTGCTACTTTGTGGATAGTTTATGAGGACTGTTCTAATGAAACCTGTTCACAGTCATCCTAGTGAATGTGGCTGGTCACAGGGGATTGCTTAGCTGTATGTGACATAAGTCAACCACAAGCTGAGCCACAGAACAGCAGCATTAGAGCATACAGAAGTGAAATTCTGGCATTCCTTGGTGCAGATGACCCTTAAACCACTGTCAGTGCATGGTATTTTCAAACCCTCACCTTTGTACCACCATCAAGAGAAGCATCCTGGCATGCTCATGACAGAGATTATGTTCCACAATAATGCCCATCCTGATAAAGCCCCCCATCCTCTATGGAAACGTATTCCATGAGCTGGATGGTATTAGCCCATCTTCCATGCAGCCCAGGCATGCCACCATGCAACATTGTGTTCCCCACCTCAAGACAGCGCCAAAGGTCCATAGATTTGGGTCAAACAGGCATCAAGAAGGTAGTGGTGCAGTGAATTCTTCGCAGAGGGTATCCATCATCTAGTGTATCAATGGGATGTCTACCCCACTTCCCATGGGTACTATTTTCAATGACCTCTCACTCCTTCACCAAGAACAATCTTGAAACAAATTTCACTGATCAAGCCTCACAGAAAATGTGAATTTCACTTAATTCTGTACTAGGGTTCATGTCTACATTTCTACAAACATAAAATGTAGCAGAATGAGGGAATGAGGTCCCTCTAAAGAAGATGCAATAGCAGGAGATGGAAGCTTGGCATGGGGAACCTTTGAAAGGTAAAAAGCTTGATGATGCCAGAGAATCTATTCAAGCCCAACAACCTATGTAACATATTATATGCTTAGAGAAATTAATGTATTTTCATTAGTGACATTTCAAGAAATTTCATTGTGATAATTTTTGTATATTTCATTAATTCCAAATTAGATGTTGACAATTTATCGGTGTTATAATTGTGACTGGGATTCACCAACAGAAAGAACTATTGCATTAATTGTAAACAGCAGGCTGGTCGCAACAGTGTAACGGGAAATAAAATTCCCTAATAGGCAGATCTCAAGTTGTGGCTGATTACAATCAGAGCATTTGTAAACTGCAAGCAGTTCTCAAGTTTCAGCTGTGTAACAGGACAGAAATTGGAAGTACAAGCAAACCAAATGTCAAGTAGCCCTTTGTATGAATCCTGAAGGCACCAACATCTGGCAGGGCAGGCTAATATTTTTAATTACTGTGTTACATCCATTTAAAAAAATGGGGCAGACATTCTATTTAGACTGAAGTGTTGTATTACAATGTTCAATTAAATGCTAGGATTAAATTGCAGTCTGGTCTCAAATTGCAGTCATGTAAAAACACAAACTGTAAAAGGTGTCCTGGACTACTCAAACATTCATGATATACCAAGGTATAAAAACCATATTATTCACTGGTTAATCATATTTATTGCCTTTATATTCAGAAATAATTTGTAACAAGTGGACACTCAAAACTGTGGCTAAATCAAATTAATACTATTTCATTTCCAAAAGTCCTGAGTGCTGGCAGTGGGAGCAGTTGAGGGTTCAATGGTGAATGGTGTACATTATTCTTATGACAATATTCTGGCACTTGGCAATTATGAATAACATTCCAAACATGGAGATGAAAACTCTAAATTAAATTAATAATACAGTTTACAGTAAGTAAAACAAAGAACATACTTTTTCATCTTTTATACATAATGAGGAAAAATAAGGATTTGATTTCTTAATTATAAAACATTTTACTTTCACTTTTCCATCAAATAACCATATCTTCTTATGACCTACTGAAAACATCTGTTATATCACTCTGCTTCAATCCTATGTAGTATTTACACAAACCTACCAGTTCTCATCCTTAATTTAAAAGAAATCATAATTAAATCACCTCACCTCTCTCATAGAACATTACAATATGTCACTTATTTGACTTATCACTTTCAAAATTTAACAAGAAGCATGCACATTTAGTGTTCATGATGCTGTTTCTCACGGCAGTGATTAATAGCTTACTTTACCACTTAAATTTTCACGAGTCTCCATAAAATACACCTCGTGATGTGTGATGGCAGTGTATTACAACTGAACAAGCATGGTGGCAAAATTCTTTAAACAGGCTCATATTTATTCTCCATAAGAACTTACAAAACCCCTGAACACTTTGCATTTCATTATTCCAAAAATAAGACAAACAAGAAAAGAATATGTATCTCTACACCAAACATCCCCCAAGCAAGCAGTCAATACACTGATTATGAACCAAGAGGGCACACATGACAAGAATTGATTCATTCTGCTTGGAAAGTAGAAAATGACAACAACAAATGTTCATAGGAAAATACTTCATTTGTACCGAGACTAGGACAAATATGACAGGAGAAAATGCTCCACAGAACAAAAACATCAAGTCTTGCTCCATGAGAAGTAACAAAACCTGCAGCTTACACTTCACTGTGGGGTGAATGTTGCAAAAGAGAACAGCTCTGCTAATTCTCAAAAAGTAAAAAGCCTGGTCATGTCCCCCACCATGGGCACAAGAAGCTCCATCCTTAAAAGGTCACAGCTTTGTAAAAACAAGAAATATCTCACAGACACAACCAAAATCAACAATGACAAACATGATAACGTCATGTTTTACATTTCTGGAATTAGCTGATTGAGCTGTAATGCAAATCATCCTGAACATTCATTTTTGGCCTACTTTTTGAATGACAAGGAATGCTGGAAAGATCTCCTAAACCTCCTCTACCTGAAGGCACAGCTGGCTTATCATAATGATATTACTGTTAATGTTGACTCAGACTTCAGAAACTTCAAATTTAGAGTTTTAAATTAAGTGCATGAACTTTCTAGAAAAGTTCCGATTGTGAATATATACAAAACATTTATCTTGCTGCCCTTCTATCAGGTTTATACAGGTATGATAGACAAACACTTGAGAAAGAACCTTGTTCCCTTGTCTAAGAGTTTAGGCACATTAATGGACAAATACTGCAACAAGCAACTTGGCTTAAAGTTTTCTCATTACTACACCATGCAACTGAAAGCAAAACGTTCCACATACAATTCTATTCAATGTTATTTCCTTTTCTATTAAATTAACCTTCACTTAACTCAAAAGCTTTGGAAAGAGGACAGATATACACGTATATCTACACAGGTTTACTGTTTCTGAACTTAAATGAACACAGGAATCTGAGGCCCATTTACCTCAGCACATGATAAATGCCAGTCGAGTTTAAATACATTATATTTTTGCAAATCTTAAAGCTGTTCTGTCAACCAGGGTATAACACAGGACCTGAAAAAATGTTGCTACATAAAGAATACGTGGTGTCTGGAATGAAACTATATACACCCATAATCATCTGTATACAAAAACATGCTGACATACTCAGCAGGCATGCACTATCTTTCAGTATAAGAGCACAGGAGTTACAACACTCTGAAATTATGAACACCATAAATGTTTGATTTAATGCTGGGGTTAAAATAAATGGCACAGCACAAATAGTAACAGGGCATAATCAAGGATTAATATTTAAGTCTCAAACAACAGCTGGAAATGGATGGAAGAGTACTGAAACAAATTCAACTTGTTAGACTAAGAGAAAGACCATGATGATGCCATCAAGGGATGGTATAAGTGCCATAGCACATGAATACAATTGGGGAGGCAAAATATTTTGTTTGTGGTACAAAGTGGCCAAGCAAAATACTAGCAGATAAACTGCAAACAGAGAATGAGTCAAACAGTAACAGATACTACAAAAGAAGTTATGAAGAAAATGCTTAGTAACTGTTACATTTGATCATAGGACAGCTCAATGCAATTCAGGCTTTTATACATTATTTCTTCAAGCTATGGTTTACTACCATGATATAAACTACAAACTTCATAACAAGAAAAAAATATTGGCACTGTCAGTACATTAATATTACATACACAGAAATCTCTCTTAAAACAGGTGTTCCTTCTAGCACTTTCATCATAAGCAATTCCTAGCCAGCCACAAATTTTCTACAAAACTTCTTCCATAAATTATAATTCCAGCTTTGATTCCCAAGCAATTTACAAATGAAAATCCACAAAGATACCATCAACCTACACCCTGGGCCTGTCCATTTTTTGTTAACAGAAAAGATGACAGTAAAGATCTAAGAACTCTATATATCATTTGAGAGTTTTAGAAATTATGTTAAGTATGAGAATATTGTCAGTTTCTCAGTTCAAATAATAAAGAGGTCAGGAATGCTGAAGTGCTCATTCAGTTATTCAGTATAGAGGGGGTGGGTTTCCCCATGCACCGCGACTAATAGTCTATTGTACGTCCCCCTTTAATTTCTACTGTCTCCATACCCTACCGATACTGGTGCCCGATATCTCCCCTTTCTGCCAGCGAGGTCGTCCCTCTACTGACATTGGTATCCGATAACTTCCCCATCTACCGGAGGCATTGGAAACTACTTGGGCAGGAAACTTTTTGCCTAATTTTGCTCAGAGGTCTCCTAGAGACATGAGGATCTTTTACGTGCCGTAAATCTACGACACGGGACCCACGGCTTAAAGTCCCTCCCGGAGAACTTGTTCCCTGAATTTTTCCGCCCTTAAAAATTCCACAACCTCTGCCGGGTTTGAACCCACGTACCTTGAGTCATGAGGTGGGAACGTTACCCCTAGACTACGGAGGCCACTAAGTGCTCATTACTTTAATGTCTACATGATAACCACTTCAAGCAACTTAGGAAATGTTCACATAACATAACAATTCCTGTGCATTCGCTATTACTGCCAATGAACAGCACAAAATCCATTTTGTCTGATTATTCTGAAAACCGTAAACCTTATAGAAAAAAAAAATAATGGACATGAAATGTGTTTCATTTCTACCTACAAATTTTGTTCAGAACAATTCTCGTTTAGATAACATTTTGCAAGTTCGTGTGATTTTCACAAAAGATGCACACAGAAATGCATTCTGGTAATGTCACTATCACATTCAGCTTTAACTGAATGTGAAATATGTTGATATTTTACTAAAACTCCCCAGTACCAAATTTAATGAAAATCAATTTAGATTTGTTACATGCATATGAACAACATGTCAAAAAGCTAATAATGGCATTTTGGAAGTCTTCATTGCAAACGCTGCAAAAGGAATAAAAACACTGCAATGCCTCCATTGCTTCTTTAAATCTTAATACCACATACTATATGTGTCCTGTGCTTGAAGATTATGTGCTTCAACCTGTTGCACTGATTTTCATCCATGATATGTATACAGTGGCCGTCTTTTAGTGCACTCAATTTCACCTGTTACTTCACGACATGTTTCGGCAGCTAAAAAGGGAACACACATCACAAGACACAGTTTACACAGAATATAAGAAAAACGACCCCCATAGTGGAAGAACCACATGCAAGTTTTAATTAAGACACATAAGATGAATAATCTTAACAAGTTTTAGTGTGTGTAAATTTATTATAGTTGACGAATACGCACTTTTTAAATAATTTTATAAAGACATATAATGGCAAGCAATGCAATAGATTAGCGTAATTAGGGCACCTGATGGCACTATGTTGCTGAAACATGTCGTGAAGTAACAGGTGAAATTGAGTGCACTACAAGACGGCCACTGTATACATATCATGGGTGCTTCAACCACTTTCTGATATTATAAATATGTGTTATTCCAAGCACTCATTATATCAAGGTTGCACTGCATTACCCTCCCACCTACGCCCAAGTACACAGAGAGTCTCTTCTCCTACAGTTTTGAAATAAAATGTTATTTCTCATTTCCCCATGTTGGTCACCCCAACAATATTATGTAAAAAGACTAAAGAGCTTCCCAATATTAATTTTCTCTATTTTGCATTTCACTTAACATACAAACATGCAGATAAAATGAAGAACCACGAGAAAATGCTGATCTGTCAACCACACACCCCATCTGATTCATTAGGAATTTTCTGGCCTAACCAGAAAATTGTGTAGCACAACCGGTCACTTACATGAATCTGAGAACAGGAAAATGGCTACAATTACAAAGGAGAGAGGGACACTCTCACTGCATAATAAAAATCCAGTTATGTTTCGTATAAATACACCTTGGGGAATCAAAAAGTTCACAGTGTCACATCAAGACCAAATCAATTGTGTCACATAAAAAATTCATATTTTGACTAATACCTCTCCAGATATGTCGAATACTGAACACAAGAGCCTAATAATTAGAACAATATAAATTTAATTCAGTCTACAAACTTGAGTTCTTTCAAAGAGCAAAGTTCATTTTCATTTTATATATAAATGTCATTATACAATGCATGTTGAGAAAAATAAACAAACATGCTCACTAAATTATAAGGGCTTCCGAAACCTGCTGGCTGTTGAAATATGTACAGATGGATGCAGATGATGACCAATGAGTGACTCATGAAAGTCAGCTTTGAACCTATCCCTCACTTTCTCTTCCACACATCTTACTTGTTCAACTATTAGTTTGCTTAAGTTTGACCAAGTTTCGTTAATGATGAGAAAAGCTTTAAATTTACTTTAAAGAGGTTTTTATGTCATCATTATTTTTACTCTATAAACGAATACTTTCAATATAAAGAAGACAAAGGTTTGTAATCCAAATATTCTCTTGAATTGTTAGGTTGATTTTACACATGATGTATTACCCACTGACTAGGCGCTTGCATTTAAGGGTATAAATTTTATGGTAGTATGGTACTGTAAGAGACCATCTGTTTTAAATAACACATGAGTGTATACAATTAAGATGGTCATGAATGGTTTACTCACAGCTCATTTCCTTTTATCCTGTAGAGGAATATGTTGTTTTCAAATTTTAAGGTTTTTGCTACGAAATAACTGACTGTATATAATGAATTTTTATTGTATATTTTAATTTTTAAGTCCTGATGAAATGTACTATATTTGGACTGTTAAATTATGTATTTGTAGTTATGTGATCAAAATAACTGCATCAAACTTCTATATTATGAATAGGTCTTTTGTATTGATTTATGATGGTGACAATGATAATCATATACCTGCATAAATTTGATCATATTTGAATATTTTATGTACAAATTTTGTATTGTGATTGTATTGCATATTGATGGGTTCATTGTTTTTGTGTGTGTTTATATATTTTGACATGATCTATATCCTATGGCATGTGGGACCTGAAAAGGATCTATGGAATTTAAAATAAAGTGAAAGTGAAAGCTTAATCATTGATGCACATACAGTCACATGTGCAGTGGCTGAACTATATAAGGTGAAGAACAGGGACAGCCATTCTGTGTGCAGAAAGTGCAACAACCAGTCAAAGAAAATCTCCACATTAATTAACATCACAACTGAATACTGGTTATGTGATATGGACTATAAACAGTATAAGAAGCAAGGCAGTTAATTCTGTATATGTATTACCTGACTGGAAATATAATATTTCCTCTCATAGTTTGTTTCTTGGTTCCAAAGACTGGGTGCAAATATAGGTATGTATATGGTTGGTTCTGCATAGACATTCATAAAATACATGCACATTATACTTCTCCAAACTATAGAAATATTATCTTATTTCATGTTGCTGGAAGTAAATTTATTTCCCCAGTGGTTTGTGCACTGACCTTTTCACTATCATATTTTTCAAGCACCGACAAATTCGTGAATCTAGAATATCTTTTGCAAATACTAGTACCAGCATTTTGGACAATATTTTCTATGTGCTTGTTTCCAAACATTCACAAGCCATGTGACAATACTATCAACTGGAAGCAGATACATTTGTATGAGGGTTGGAACTTTAATAGTGGCAACACTGCTGTAGAGATGCCATGCAACAGAACCAAATAATGTCGCTTATACCACACGTTAGTTACATACCTACCTTACCTCAAAGCAAATGGACTCTCCCTTCCCACATCACTCGCATGTGCAGTGACAAGAACAACAGAGCCTCATGTTAGATGGTGGTCTAATGTAGTGTTGTCACGATGTTTTCGAAACAGGAACAACAGAGTTGGATAAAGACTGAATGTGCCAGAGGCCGTACAGCACGACAGTGTCATCAAGGTCTACAAGAGGCTTGCGGGGAATCTGCATTGCCTTACAGAACAGTGGCAAGGAGGGTAAAAGCCTTCAACGAGGGACGACAATATGTGGCAAACATGAGTCGGCCAGATCGTCCTAGTGTCAGTGAAGAAGTGTATGCTCTTTCCATGTTATTGGAGAGTGATCGATATCATATGATTCATGAGCTGGCCCGAGAGACAGGATTAGCGCATATGACTGTGCTTCACATTCTGAAGGAATGCCTGGGCATGAGAAAAATTGCATCACGATGGGTTCCACATGATTTGATGGAAATGCAGAAATGGCTACGATACAACACTGCTTGTAACCACTTGGAGCACTGTAAAAGTGGAGAAGCTTTCTCACGCTGGATGAGATATGGGCCAAATCGTACGAGCCACAAGTGAAATGCCAATTGAACGAATAGCGTCATTACAGGTCACCACAAAAATCAAAAAAGTTCATCAGAAACCCAGCAATGTGAAAGTTATGGGGATTCTCATGCACAACTGTGATGGTGCTATCCTAATGCATACTGCTACGTGACAGCAGACCGTCAATGCACAGTATTACTGTTAATTTTTGGAACACAACCTGTGACCAGCTTTGAGAAAGAAGCGGCGACACTTTCTGCAGAACCCACCCATCATTTTACAGGCCAATGCTCGGCGGCATGCAGCACAAGGTGTGGCTGATTTGTTCGATCGATGGGGCTGGGAAGTGCTGTACCATCCGCCATACTCCCCGGACTTAAGCCCTTGTGACTGCGACTTGATTCCTAAGATGAAGGAAGCACTTTGTTGCATTTGCTTCAGAACTGTTCCAGAGATTCTTCAAGCAGTAGACTGCTCCATTCGAACTATCAACAAAACAGGGGCTGCTAAAGGTATCCTAAGACTTCCACATCGCTGGAAATGGGTTGTACACAATGCTGGTGACCACACTGAAAGACAGTAAAACTTCAAAACATGCATCTATTTTGTATCAGTTGTAAATAAACAGTTGCCACTAATAAAGTTCCAACATGATACACTAACTTCCCAAGTGTGACAATACGGTCAGCACCTAAGTAATCAAATCAACGAATTAAAAGTTACACATTCAGGCTCTGCTGAAAACATATTCACCTAAAACACTGGCTTCTGCATACATTTTTGTATCACGTTATAATAAAGAGGTCATTATTCATGCATTTTGTTCCCTCATTATCATCAATGCCACCACTACCAAGTACTACAGACTGAGCTTCCATCCAGATCCATCAGCAAAAATTAAGAAATGCTATTTTGGCTACATAATGTGCTTGCAAACATCTGCAGGATCCAAAATTTTCCTCCCCCCAAATTAAGTTATACACCTCGTGCTATAACCCTAGAGCATTAATATTTAATTTGGAATGTGGCCACTGCAGTACTACTGGTTACATAAATGAAGCTGAAAATATCAAACAAAGGGAGCACATGGTAGCATAGTTGGTTGAGGCACTACACTACAAGCTGGAACGTCATGGGTTCAATTCCTTATGAGCTCAGCATATTTTTCAGTTGACCTAATCCTTCGAGCTCAATGCAGCCTCTAACCTAAATGAGTACCAGGAATCTTCCTGGGAGGTAAAGAGCAGCCAGCATGTAAGGCTGCAACCTCACCACCATCTGCGTGCACAATGCCTAGAAAATATGGGACCCTCCATATCTCACAACCCTATGGGTCTCCATGGCCTGTTACAGGGATAACTTTACCCTTATCTTACCTTTATATCAAATAAGACACCCTTAATATTAAGGTGCATCTATTGACTAATAAAATCAACTTCTTCCTCAAAATTCCCAAATCAAGTGTTATTAGAATGAAACTCATTTGCAAAACCTTTAAGGTCAAAATGTAAAATTTAAAGATGAGATCTTTACAAAAATATATCAAAATATACAGACGAACTTGTCTGGAGGCTGAGTGTACTCTGAGACAATACAGGATAAAAAAAAACTTCCACATTTTTAAGTCTTTAACATCAACATCATGTCAGTTTTTTATATTGCAAAATGTACCAAAATACACTCACATATGGGAAGGAAAAAAACTCTATTCCAACAGAAATGCACTGTTTTCATATTCACTGTATATTCTACTGAAATTTATGTATCTACCCCTACTTATCCGTTTTAACCATACTATAAATTAAAATGAAAGAGACTCATTACATATGTGCAAGTATAAGTATGTCGTGTGTGATTAGAGATTATGTCCTTAATCACAGCAGGCTGGGCAAGCACCACACGAACAATTCTCCATTCTCTATGACCAGACGGTCAGTGAATTTAACTCATACCTCCATTTAATCAATATATTAACTTCCAAGACAATAGTTTTGAAGAAATATTTGCAATAACTATACACTATCTGATCAGAAGTATCCAGATATCCCTCTGTAGTAGTAAACTGAAGCCTAGGTATCACTGTGACTGCACTTACCAGTATAAAAGGAGGCAGAAAGCTGTGAACTGCTCATTATTCAGCAGTACCAGCAGCATGGGCTGGGGAGCTCAGTGACTTGAAACGTGGACTAGTTATTGGTTGCCACATCAGTAAGAAATCTTGTCAGGGCCATTGCAACCCTTCTAAAGTTGCCAAAGTTAACAGCAGGTGAAGTGATTGTGAAGTGGAAACGTGCAAGCACAACCACAACGAAACCATGACCAGGAAGACCGCTATCAATGACAGACAGGGACCATCAAGTGTAGAAGAAGAAGATGGTTCATGAAACTCGCCTGACAATGAGTGAAATAATCATCCATCAGTTCCACAGTGCTACAAATTGTTCAGCCAGCACCATGACTGTGCATCAGAAGTTAAGAGCAGTGGGGTTCCATGGGGAAGCAGCTGCCCATGAACCAAACATTTCGCCTCTGAACACTAACTGGCAGCTAAAGTGGTGTAAAGAGCAATGCTACTGGACAGTGGACAACTGGAAGCATGTGATTTGGGGTGATGAATCACGCTATACCATGTGGCAGTCAGATGGGAGGGTTTGGGTGTGGTGAATGCCTGGAGAACAATACCTGCCAGCATGTGTAGTGTTAACAGTGATATTTTGAGGAGGTGGCATTACAGTGTGGGGTGTTTTTCATGGAATTGACTTGGCCCTCTCATATTACATGGAAGGATGCAAGGACATTTTGATGCATTGTGTACTGTCTATGATAGAAGAACAGTTTGGTGATGACAACTGTATCAGCATAATGCTCCCTGCCATAAAGCAAGGTCTGTGAGGGAATGGTTTGTGGACAGTAAGTTGCAGAAATGGACTGCCCTGCCCAGCCCAGCCCAGGGTTCTGAACTGAATCCCATAAGAACATGTGGGATGAATCAGAATGCCAACTTCACTCCAGACCCCAATGCCCCACATCACTAACTGCTATGGCTACAGCTCTGCAGCACATTCTGCCAGAGATATTTAGACACCTGGTAGATAGTCTCCCCAGCAGAGTTAGAGCTGTTACAAAGGCAAAGAGTGGGCCCACCCAGTATTATTGTCCACAACTGGGAAGTTTATCACAAAAAAGGTCACATTATATACAGTTCCAAGTAAGTGTTTGGATAATTTTGATCAGATAGTATACCCACAAAGTGAAGCTTTTCATGATGTTTTGATGCAGTGAAGGCAAGGTTACCTCTGTGCTTAACTAATTATGCGCCAAGCCATGAAGATGTATGGGAGATTGGATGTAAAGCTCCATCATTATTGACCTTGGCACTAGATGGAAGTGAGTATTCAGCTTCATGCCATGGGTACTTAAGCCTTGGGGAAGAATCCCTGGTACCCACTGGACAGGAGGCTGGGTAGGCAACAGAGATGGTCTGGCTGCTGTGGAGTAGAGAAAAATCTCTTGCTCCTGCTGGGAATGCCAGTAAATTATCTTTCTTTCTGGAGCTCTACTAATTACAATCAAATTAAAAAAAGCAAACTGGTGTTGATGTGAGTCTTACATTTACAGAACATACTCACCATACTGAATTTTCAACAGCCAAAGGAAATAAAAAATTCCTCTTTACAAAGCTCTGCTTTGAATCGAACTTCAAAGTTGTCACTACCCTGTTGCAAATCACATTGGTTAGCCATAAAACCATTACCAGTAAGTATAAATATATGTCAATAACAGCTACATGATCATTCCTTGACATTAGAAACACACAAGCCATCAGTATGACAGCCACATGCAAATCACATTCATGGACTGGGTATAATAAAGGGAAACAAGAGAATGAATATGCAAGCAGTGTTGCTTGTCACATCAGACTGACCTTAAAAGCACTTCCCATGTCGTTCTTATGGAGAATAAACTCAATACACATGCAGTGTTACATGTGCGCACTTAACTGAAACGGTACAATTCATTTCCTGTATTTAAAAAAATCATGTTTAAGTTTTTGGCAGTGAAACATCAGTCTTTTATCACAAAAATCACATTTTTAAAGTATTGCATCACTCCAGTTCTTTGCTTAAATAAGACAAATGCCATGGCATATGGAAAACAAGTTCAATGTGTGCCACCATTCTGAAATTTAATGCCCTGTGGCCCATCATGGCCAAAGTCTATCCAAAATTTACCAGGCACACACAATATAGAGGAAGAAATCAAATAATCTCTCCGATCCACTAAAAAGGCAAGCGACATTCCTCCAGAGAAAGAAAGTAAAGAACAGAAATAATATAACACAAGTAACAAATTGAAACGTGGAAAATGTGTCTTTGATGTAAAAACGGATATGATTTTTTTCCTTGGAAATCTCCGAACTCCAGTGTTACTTCATATTTCCATTCACAAATTTCCCCTTCAGAACATAAAAATATTGGCATCTTTACTTTCCAAACCTGAAACTATCATTTTAAATTGTTCAATATTCTGACAGCATCCAAACCATATTACAATAACTAATGAACCTTCACTTCATCTTCAATAAGTTCCATGCAAGTGTCACAGAGTGGGGAAAATATTCCTTGAGATCACCCGTTTCAGAAGTCTTTCCTTAGATTTCAATATTTCGATGTTACTGTAGTTCTTTCTTTTCCCCTTTTATATATAGTTTTACATCACTTGATATTTACAAATGTCTACCACTGTATTCTGTACAGATCTTCTTTACATGTCCATCCAGAATTCTCTGATGAAATAAATTACCTCCATCTTGCACATTCTTCTCTTTCATACATATTTAATTTCTTGCATTATTCAATGTTATGTACAGGTGGATAAAATACTACTCGAACCTTAAAACTGATATACATGCCACTTCTATCCCGGCCATATGTTCAAAATGTGTCTTGTTACTGTGCCTGATTCTTCCTCTAATGTTGTTAAAATACATTCTGAGATCAAATATATATATACACATATATAAATATTAATTCTTCCAGAGTCATCACCAGTTTCAAACTGAGATTGGTTTCAATATATTTCATGTCTAATGCCTTTAAAATCATCTATATTATGCACCAGTTCATCGTGCTAAATCTCATCTTTTGGTGCCTTTCATAGAGTGGTTACTGGATACGTTAGATGCCACATCCAGTGTTTCACAGCTTCACTATATGGGCAAGACCAGATATGCCCACCCCATCAGTCAACTGCTACTGACTCCAGTCATCATGAGATGAGACTACCCACCTGACTGCTGCCAGGGCTTTGCTGTAACAGACAAAACAAGCTGAAATTAACCAAATTTTGGATTAATCACATTGTACCAATTACTCATTTTATTTGAATGTCTTTTGCTAGAATAATTAGCATAAATTCTATGAGTCAAAAATCATATATATATAACAGAATCTAGTTTCTCATCCTGAATGTGTGATTTCACAAGGCAAAATGACTGCAATATCTGATTTCTGACAGTAGCAAATTTGAATAATGTCCATTAACAACTGAACATCTAAGCTAACTGTAATTATTAGAAACAAAGTACTTCAAAACTCAAAGGACTATAAAGTTGGGTCACGAAAAGAATCAAGACTATCCCCCACGAGTCTGCTAACAGCTGCCTTTTCTCTAGTGCCTTCCTCCTGTCCCATAAATTATCACTTGTATTCTGCCTTTCACTCTATCTACATGTTCTATCCTTTTGCATTCTCAGTCTGCGAGCACTCTCACACGAGCTCTCATGAACCTGCTCACTAGAGCTGAAGCTACAAGGACATTGTCTGGCCCCACAGAGATGGCACACGAGAATGGCCACCTGGCTCTCCTCACTGGCAGCCGCTCGAGCATGCCAGTGGCAGGGCATGCAGTCTTATTGAGCCTTTCAGACGAGCATGCGTGAACTCGGCAACTAACAATGTCACTGCTATTCTCTC
The DNA here is from genome assembly GCF_002891405.2 of Cryptotermes secundus. Classification (NCBI taxonomy): domain Eukaryota; kingdom Metazoa; phylum Arthropoda; class Insecta; order Blattodea; family Kalotermitidae; genus Cryptotermes; species Cryptotermes secundus. Next base: position 992,429 of record NW_019734351.1, read on the forward strand.
CACACCGGGGATACATCTCATGTTGGTCTCTCTCTGATGGAATGAAAACCTCAAACTGTTGCATAATTCATCAAAAGAAGATATGGATATTATGAAGTGATTAAAAAATTTTCTTTCATCCTCCCATAGCTTATGAAACAGAATATAAAAGCACCCTTCTTCTAATCTTGAGCTAATTATAGGATGAACCCACAATGTTCGATTACTTTTTCTTTCCTTTTTCTTATTAATTGCTAGGATTAATAAAATTGCAGCTTCTTCTGGTTCAAGCATGACTACACTACGCACTACATTGAACTGCTGTCATGCTTTCGGTGACTGCAGCGGCTCACACAAGCAACTGTTCGGAATACGCAGCTCAGCTGAGCGGCTCCCGTGCACAAGTTCATGAGAGCTCATGTGAAAGTGCTCTGATACTGTCATATCTGAGTCTGCCATAAATTTTCACTGATAAATCATGTTATTTCATTTTTTAAATATATTAATATTTACTACACAATTTATGGGGCACATGGTAGCATAGTTGGTTGAGGCAGTATACTATAAGCTGGAAGGTCGTGGGTTCAAGTCCTGATGAGGTGGATTTTGATTTACCTAATCCTTCCAGCCGCACTATGGCCCTAGGGTTGACTCATGGTATACAGATGTAAAGTATGAAATGGCACTAAGAAGTATGGCAGGACAACAGCTTGGATGAAGACTCATTACAGACGTCATAGGAGGGCATTCCAACCATGCACAGAAAATAAATGACTAATTGAGGCCAAAATCTAAGACCACTGTAACATTTCTGTCTTACCACAGGCTGCAGAATAAAATGATCAAACACCTCACACAGCTCCTCCATCCGGTACTCCTCAAGACATACAAATCCCTCCAAACCTGGTGCCTGCTTGCGGGCACAATCCATGCAGTGCACCACATGCCGCTTCTCCTGCTCACGGATGAAGAGGATATTGAACACCTCAATCTGTATGCACACATACAGAAAAGTTGTAACACACAAGTCTATAATCTATTTTTTTGGATGAAATGACACAGCACATGAATACAACTTCAAAATAGCACATCACTGCAATGTATGTGATCACTGATTTACAAATAACATTTTATGCACAATGTGTAATAATGTGCAGGTATATTTATAACCTATCTCCACACTAAATTTCACATGCCTAGCTCCAATGGTTCATTAACTATCAACAACACACTGAAAGCTGAAAAATACTTCTGCAAAGCCACCATGTTATCATCTTACATTATATAAAAACATTCATAAAAGTATATCTTTCCAAGATCTAATACCACATGAGGTATGTTCAAATAGCTCCCAAAGCGATGGCACTCACCAGCAATGTGTCATTTTAGGTGTTGTTTGAGTGACCTTGCAACCTGAGCATTAGTTACTCAAGCCATTTTGTTCCAAGTAGACTGGATGTTCTGCTTTGTTTTTATAACCAGATTTGTGATTGAGATTGTTGTTTTCTTGTTGTGTTTAGTATGGACTCGGTAAAGAAGCAAAGAATTTGTGTTAAATTCTGTTTCAAAATAGGAAAACAGAGCAGTAACACAAAACACGTTACATGAAGCTTATGGCAATGATGCCTGTGGTCAAAAGATAACCTAAAAATGGTTCAAATGATTTAATGATGGAAGAACTTCAATGGATGATGATCAGTGGTCTGGCCAACCTTCAACTTCAAGATCCGAACGCCTGATTGCCCAGGTGAAAAATATTATCTGTGGAAATTGTTGACTATCTGCCCAAGAAGCTGGAATATCTAGTGATTCATGACACACAATTTTAACAGAAGATTTAGGAATGCATTTGGTCTCAGCAAAATTTGTGTCAAGATTCTTGATTGACAACCAGAAACTGCAATGATTTTCCATCTGTGGAGATCCCCTCAAAGAAAAAATGACAAAGGCCTTTTGAGAAATGTCATTACTGGTGATATAACGTGGGTTTACAGTTACGACTCTGACACCAAACAACAATCCTCACACTGGAAAAGAAGTCCTACCTCACCTCATCCCAAGAAAGCATGACTGGTGTGCTTGAGAGTGAAAGCAATGTTGTATGTATGTATGTATGTATGCAAGGGGTGGGCCATAAAAACTGCCCCCCACACTGCTACCTTCAATGATCTATTGTGCTTCCCCTTGGATCAGCCCTTTATTAATAATACACTTTTAATAAAGTGCAGGACCTTGCTTATGGGGGCATCATAAAAGTCACTTGGTTCCATAAAAAAGTGACCCAAGCGACGAAGTCTTAAATAAGCTATGCCCTCACAATCACACAGGATGTGTGTGGCTGATTCGTTTTCTTGTAGGCACCTTTCACAAGCTGGGTTATCAAAAGCAATGTTCCTTCTTCTTGATCACTGAGGCAGTGAAGCATATGAATTTGCTCCTGAAGGTCAGAAAATCAATCGATATTTTTATCTGGCGGTTCTGAGGCATCTGTAGGATGTGGTACAAAGTAACCTGAAACGTGGACTGCGGGAGACTGGCTCCTCCATCATGATAATGCGCCTGCTCACACAGTGATGTCAATTAGAGAATCTTTGGCAAAACATTTAATTCCTACCCTTCCACAACCCCCCTAGTCACATGACCACTCCCCTCCCAATATTTTTGTACTCCCTGAACTCAAAATTACCTTTAAAGGAACAAGATTTCGGACAATGGAAGACATCACTAATGCAATGAAAGGCAATACCACAAATATTCTTCGAACAATGCCTCTAAAGTGGGAAAGGCAGTGGGAGAGGTGCATTACTGCTCAAGGGGGCTGTTCTGAAGGGGAGAGTATTCAATAAGCTATAAGAAGAAACATATTATTTATTGGCGAATTTCAGGAACCTTTTGAACACACCTCGAGTATCATTTAAGACCCCACAGTACAATGCTAGTGTCATTCCTGCATCCATCATGCTGTTATTACTTACTGTGTGGAATTACATATATGGTGCTGAAGTGGTCTCCAATGACATAATGTTCACACTAAGTTTCACAAAAATGTGTCAACTGGACCACAAATTAAAATCTGGAAGGTAGGGGGGAGGCACCACACACAGCATGCTGATCTCATAAACTGACCTTTCTTACTTTTAACTAAGAAAAGTAGGCACATTAACTCACAAATCCAGCAGAATATAATATTATATTTTAGCATCCTGTTGAACTTTCCACTTAGCATTCAAGAACAACACATGCAGCACAACACGACTTATATAAGCAACAGTAGATGGCAGCAGTTTGCTCCCCAAAGATTTTAATGCCTGATGACGAACACATTGGTTGAAACATGTACTGACGGACTTCTAAACTTTCAAAGTGAATAACTTTATTAAAATGTTATGAAACATAGTGATGCACGTGAAACTGTAAAAAAAACTAATACACACCAGCAAAATATTACACCATAAACCATTTCCATGCAAGATATTCAAAATGCACCTACAACTTCAAGTTACTTTAAATACATTTACATAGCACAGCATCTTCCACTGACCCATGGACCAAGTGCTGTTACCTTCAGTAAACAACGAAGAAAACTGTATAGTTTCAGTATTAGTGTTATTTCATAATTTCCAGAAGAGAGAAAGGTGAAAAGATAGGGCTATATTTCATACTAACATACATGCAACTAAATAATTTTAAGTGGCAGTGAAGTCTTTTGTTTGAAATAAAAAATAAATAAAAAGTGTGGAAATAGTAGCTACAATCAAAGAATAGATTTTAAGTGCATTTAATCAAAATGATACTGATGACTTCATGCACTTATGCTGCTGATGATAATTATTTTTATAGAAACTATATTTGAAGGAACAGGATATTTTTTTGAAGCAGAAAATCTGAATTCCTTTTCCTATTTTAGCAAAGGCAGAAATGTTTGTCTGGCAAACATGTTTAAACTCAAGTTTCATACAAATCCAATTAAAACAGCAGGCTGGTGTCAAAGTGCTGTTGGTGATACTACAGATAGGCATGTGGTCTACTACATGCATATTCACGCTTTATAATTCTGGGAACTTATCATATCTAATGCTTGAGCACGGAAGATAAAAATCATGAACTGTCTACAAAATATCCAGAAGTCTGCACTAACCTCACATTGACCACAGTAGTGAGATGCTTCGTTCTTTCCTCTTCCATGAAAACGCACTTCAACGCCCTTTGCCGTGACAAATTCCAAAATGAGTGAACATTGGCGCAATGTCCGTAGTAGGCAGTTTCTGGAGAACACACGCAGATAAGAGCTTTCATTTACATTGAAGCAGAAACACTGAGACAGTCCCACTATTAAGTTTCTTCTGTCAAATACACTAAAACATTTTCAATGTGCTGCAGCTTTCAGTGTTTGTTGTGGCCAGCAGAGGGATCATAATAACAAATAAGAACTGACTGGCTTAGGACACAGGACTCATCTTGCTGGAAAATCAACATTTCAAAGTGTGTTTAAAAATACGGTTGCAAAAAATTACCAATTTGGTAGAACTACTAGGTTTCAGATGTAGTTACATAAATTTTCAGGCATATTTCCATGAAGTATGCACATTTTAACTGGCAAAAGAAACCAAGTCTTCCATTTGGGTAGATGCTGTATGCTGTCATCACAATTTATCAGTGAAGCTCTAAACCTTTCCAAACACTAGAAATCCAAGTTTAAACCCTGCAATATACTGGTGTAGCATTAACTGTACCTTGTTGCTTTATCAGGGAATTTGCTTTCTCCGCCTTTCACTGCACAACGTATGCACGCATGCACACGCACAGCCAGTGACTATGTACATATCTGATAAACATGAATTATTTATGATTCCTCCAATATGGTAACCGTTAAAAGACAGAATGCACCTCACTGACACAGCAGCAAGATGGCAGCAATGAAGTAGCATCACTAAATGACTTAAGATTCAATCACTGCAGACATGACGGAACTGGCCCTCATGAATGTCTCAAATATACAAGATTCATCATGGTTAAGATGTGAATTTTTTTAACGTACTGTATCTCTGAGACTTCCTTCTGAAAGCAAGAATACTTCTAAACTAAGTTATTATGGGCTAGGTTGTTTTCCGACAGGAAGAGCAGGGATTTGTTTGTAACATTTGAAGTTTTCACGGCAGTGACTATGAAGAATGCCATCTTCTGGGAAGTTGCGCCTTGTAGAACATATGTGAGGAACATCAGTTCACACAAGATCTACATGGTGCCACATCTCAAANTCATATGTGAACTGACACTTCAGAGGAACATCAGTTCACACAAGATCTACATGGTGCCACATCTCAAAAGACGGCATTCTTCAGGGATTTGTTTCTTTGCACAACATACAGACTGGTTCAAAGCCCCAACCAGCCGCCTATGTAATGTGATTCAGGATTCTTCCTTTGGAGAAAATTTACCTCAGCAAGGAGCTGTCTTTAAAGAAGTGGGAAGCTTTACTTCTCTTCTCCCATAAATCTTCATGGCATGACACACAAAACAAGGTAAACATGAGGCAAAAATATTGAGCAATCAAATGGTGAAGAACCTTGCCACTTTGTCATGTGTATTAGTGACTTCACACGTGGGTTTAGATTGACAAATCGATTTACTCGATATTCACTACTCATAATTCCAAATAATTATAGCACTTTCAAAATTACTGTAATTATAACACATAAATAAAGTCTTCTATATCTGCTTTAACTAGTCATTACTAGGTGACAGATCTAAACAATGGCTACTCCTCTGCAAAGTTTCCCTATCCATTTCCTGGCAATGCGATTTTAACGTAGGAACTATAATAACTGTCATATTGAGATATCACTGCACTACAGCACACATAAAGTCTTCAAATCACATATTAAGTCCTCACTTGCTGACTTCATAATTCTTCTTCAAATACGAACTTCCCCCGGCTATGTCCTACCAGCAACTGACTCACCTGCTTCAGTTATTCTAGAAATCTCATTATATAGCTGTGGCATGGACCCCATAGAAAATACAGTTCTAATGTAAGAACGGTTGCATAACCTAGCAATTAGTCATACAGAACCCAGTTTGTATTGTTGCTTGGCACAGACCACTTACCAAACAACGTTTCCCCTACATTGTTGCATATTTGAAAGTGTTCACTGAGCCATTGCTTGGCAATGCTTTGATCAAATTTGTTACAATATTATTAGATCATCTTTAAGTTAAGTACAGTGCATCAAGAAATGTTACTTAAGCACTCACTTGAATGCTTTGATCAAATTTGTTACAATATTATTAGATCATCTTTAGGTTAAGTACAGTGCATCAAAAAATGTTACTTAAGCACTCACTTGATGAGCTCAAAGAGTTTTGGATCTGACACTTTAATGTTGCGAGCAAGATTCCAGGAAAGATGCACCATGGGTACTATGCTCTTGAAACTCTGCAGCTTGTTCCACTCATACCGCTCAATTGCTAGCTGGTACTGGCGCGCCGTCAGGGGACCCACATTCCAAGCTATGTTGTTGCACCACCCCACTGCTTGTACCCAATGGACACATCCTGTCAAACACAAACCATCTGCTGGTACAGTTCATTCCTGCTATGAATGGCAGAATGGATGTTATATACCACCTGCTTCAACATTTAAAAATTCTGCATTTTGCTCACAGAGAGAATTTACACTGCTGCAGGAGCTGAGCAGAGTAGGACTGTATCACCCAGTCTGCACACCCTTCTCAGTCTGGAGCACATATTGAAATGGCTCAAGGAATCCACCCTGTGGCGCCTTACTTACGAAACCTGGTTAGTGTACCTGGACAACACAATTGGTTTGCTGAATATTCCCGGAGTATCAGAGGCATACACAATCAGATGACATGAGCCCACTGCACTCAGGTCCCACAACACTGCTCCTTCTACAAGTCCACTTGTTCCAAGCAGCCCTAGATACAGTGCCTGTCTTAGTGCACCACCTTGATCTTCACTCCAGGATGTCACTGAATCCCCTCAGACTACATCACTGATCCAGATGATCACCTTGAAAGGATCTTCCCCGAATGGCAAAAGCTTCAATGACCTTCCTCTGGCCAAGACTTGGTGATACAACAAAACTTGTTCTCCTTCCTGGAATCCTCTGAAGTTGGCTAGATGCTCATTGACCACCTTCAGACGTCATCAGGAATAATGAGGGTGTCAATGCAGCTATTCTACAAGGTCTGTCACATGGTGCATCATGAACTACTCCTTGTGGGAGGGAGCCAAAAACTGAGGTCAGAACTTTGAGGGATTATGGTGTTAGGAATCTTTGAGATGTGGACCAAACCTCTGCATTGGATGGCATGGTGGAACAATATATGGCCAACAGGACACTCAACCTTAGAGACCTTAACAATATCACCTGCAGGTATGGCGTTTTTGAGAGAGTTATTTCTGTCAAAAATACACCATTCTAGCAGTTGATGTGCCAGGTGATGTGATCTCACCATGCTCAAATCATGCGACAGTATGGTTTACACAAGTCTCATGACAGCAAATTTTACCATTAACAGCATTAACAAACTGGTTATGTTAATACATTATATTTTCTGTGAGGCAGGATCTGAAGCTTTAAGTTTTAGTTAACATATTGGTATCACCGACACTTAAAGGCCTTAACTTCACCCAAAAATATGGTTAAAGCTTTGGTATCATAAGAACCCTTTCTTGTGTAATTTGCTAAAAAATGCAGTTTTAAAGACATTAACATATAAGACCTTTTCTGATGTAAGACATTAAAATTTTCTTGAGTACAAGACAAGATCAAGACACAAATTTCAAAAAATTCCAAGAATCAAGGCAAGTACAAGAATTTTCTGTAAAGACCAGTTTTCACACTGTAATAGTTTAACACCCTACCTACTCTTTCATTGCACTACCATATTTACTTAAATGAATAATCATCCTGAATGTAAAATTATGCCATTCTAGGAACCATGTCTGCACAGAAAAAGTAATTTTATGTATTAATGGCATACTCTTATTACATACAAGTAATTGTACAGAAATATCAGAGAAAGTGTTATATATGGAATTTGAGTTGATTTCCTTCTTGAAACAACTACCCTTTATTCAACTTTACCAGTCTCCCTCTGCACACAATTCCTATTCTCTGGCTTAGCTTCAATATCTTCAGAATTTCCATTTGCTGTCTCACATTCACTGTTCACACCTTCATATAAATTGCAAACATTCCCCTTCCATCAAGATACAAGTATATACAGCATTCTTTAAATCCTTTCACTTATCTACTTTTGGAGAGATCTCTGCCATGGCTTTCATTCACTGTCACAGCAGTTCTACACTGGGGCTCTGGTCACCCATACCAAGCTCCATTTGGAATACATATGCTTCATATGATTCTTAAAAGGCTTATATAACAGACCTGTAATCATGCATTTGTTCCTCCAGGCATGACCATAGGATCAGTTTTCATTACTTGAATCACAGAGCCTGATGGCCAGAGTTAAATAACCCTTAAATGTATCCAGCATCCAACCCTGTTTTCTCCACAATATTCTTTATCTCCCATTCCATACAATTTGTATTCAGTCCCTCTTCTATTCACTTAGTCATCCACCCTTAAGACTGATAGCCCCAAAGGTATCTGTGCCTTAGGCACAGTCTTTTCAATTCAGTAACCAATACAGCAGTAGTAACTGCCATTTCTACCAATATACATTTTCATTGCCTGATGTTTTTAAGACAACAGATATTTCATTTGTATCACTAACTGCATGGCATATCAAAATACACCACCATTTCTTCAACAATGCTTCTTAATTCGCTTAGTGGGGGGTGGAGTCCAATTGGGTCCACTCCGCACGGCGGCCACTGATCGGCCTATTGTAGCCTGCCCCGGGTGATGATGGAGAATTTGGTGGAGTGAAGATTGGCAGGGGAAACTGAAGCACTCGGAGACAACCTACCCCAGCGCCACTTTGTCCACCACAAATCCCACTTGACCAGACCCGGGATTGAACCGGGGCCGCCACGGTGAGAAGCCAGCGACTAACCGTTTGAGCTATGGCACGGGCAAACAATGCTTCTTAGTGCAATAATATACTTTCTTGACAAGTGTCACTGCAAAGAAAACCTATTCCTGAATGTTATTTGTACACACCACTGTGAGCTCTCTCACCCAAGTACTAATACTGCATGGACTTGATATTTCATTTGGTTTTGAATCAGTATTCTGGTTGTTTATACTTATTTTTATGACTTGAAAGTACACAGTGTTGACATAAAAAATTTACACTGCCATATTCAGCACCCTAAACACTAGCACATTAAAGCATTAGTCCCCAAATAAGTTGCACAGGACCTTGAAATCCCACTATGCATCCTCAGGCATACGGCAACTGCAGATTCATTTTCTGATGTAATACAACTGCCATGATAATAGTAAACATTACTTAAAACATTCTGAAAAGCTCCAGAAATAAAAAGCATAAACACCCAAAGAAATTAATTTTCAGTATCCTTCATCTCCCATTCGTAGTTTCAACTGACTGTCACAACCAACTAAGAGCATTCTTGCTTCACTTCTGAGTCATAACAATGATTATAACCGGACAAAAAAATGTATAATTTAGTGATAAGCTTGAATTTTCAATAAGAGTAGCATAGTACTCCCACATCCTCACACCACCCCATATGTGTTATGCTTCACTGCTCTATACCACACACCTGCATTAACCCAGACAAGGTCACCAGGGCGCTGAAGGAACCTGTACACAGGAATGTTCTCCTCATAAAGATCTTCCAATGAAGGCCACCATGACCCGTGCAGATAGTTAATGTTGTTCCGCTCACACAGACTATACACTACACCCCAGTATGCATCTGGCACTGCAAACCACTCACAGTCTCCGGGTCCAATATTGATATTGATCGAACAAAAGTTATTGTTCTCCTGGTGGCCTGGTGTTCTGCTCCCAGGTACCTGTATACACAACAGAGAAACCTTAATGATTACAAGAAACAGAGAAGGATAAAATCACAATCAATTACTTTAAGCCTATGACTACACCATCTGGTTTCGTTCTTGGGTTATATAATGACACCTTCAAATTGCGTGGGTTACACAGCACTGAATCTGGTATCACTGATAGTATGCAAGGCCATGGAAGGTGGCGGCTCAGCCATAAAGTACTATAATAGCACTTGCTAGGGCACTGGGTAAAATCACAAAAACCCCACTTAGGACAGACAGTAGTTCAGCTACAATTTCAAGTATGACCTCCCAAATACTTGTCTATAGCACTACACCAACACACTCAATGTTGTATCACAGATATCAAGTGCTAACAGAGATGGTACTATATCTCATTTTATGAACTCTATATGGTTAATGGCAAAACTATGTGCAATGGTGAAATGAGTAGCACCAAATTCAATGCTGCAAAAAGTAACACAGGCAGGTACAATACTTTATATAAGGAAAGAATCCATTTTACATCAAAAGGAAACCCAGATTGCGTAGGTATCACAGTTCTCTGCTTTACCATGTCCAGAATAGCACTGAAGCGCAGTCAGATTGCTCACACACAACACAGCATGGAGGGTAATTCCCATCGACTTCATGTTTGAAATATCAGCCAGGATACTGGGTATCTTCAAGTTTTAAGACTCTCCTTGGTCATTAGAGTGAAATACTGGGACAGTATCTTCAAACAGGCCATATCTTTCTTATTACAGGGTGGGGCACAGAAACTTCCTTTTTGTGAAGACGCATTGTGAAGGGAAGGGAGGTCGCAGAAAAGTGGGGATAGGCCCAGCGAGCGCAGCAGTCGTGGAAGTTTCTGTCTAATGCCCCTCAGTAGGAAACATGAGGTGGACGAGTGAGCAGCGTGTGTTTGCTGTCGAAGCCTATTTTTCGAACAACCCTTTATATGTGGTAGTGCAGCGTGCGTTCCATACTCACTTCGGAATTAAGCCAAGAGGTCCGGTTCTGGCTGGAAATTGATTGTTTTGTGGGTAGAGAACTTTAGGACAACTGGGAGTGTGGTGAAAAAATCATCAGGACAACAACGAACTGTTATGCCAGAAAATGTGGAGGCAGTTCGACAGTCAATTTTGAGATCTCCAAGACGCTCTGCTCGCAAACATGCAGTCGCCCTAGACATATCCAATTGTTCAAGGTGCCGAATTCTTCAAGAACATCTTAATTTCCATCCCTATAAGACGGTTGTGTTGCAAGAATTGTCACCACGTGATTTCCAGAACCAAATAACAGCGTGCAAAACATTACTGGAAACTTTACCCCCTGACGCGTTTGTTTTCTTTAGTGATGAGGCACATTTTCACCTATCCGGATATGTCAATAAGCAGAATATGCACTATTGGAGTGGTAACAATCCCAGAGAGCTCCATGAGCGGCCACTTCACAGTGATACGGTGACAGTATGGTGTGCGTTGTTCAGAGTTGGAGTTATTGGCCTTACTTTTTGAAGACAATCATGCAGTTATTGTCAATTCACAGCAGTATGTGGACATGATTAAAAACTTTTTTGAACCAGCTCTTGAAGAAATGCATCTAGGAAATGTCTGGTTCCAACAGGATAGTGCCAAGGCTGACACAGCCCTAGCTTCGATGACAGTTTTGAGAGCAAAGTTCCCCAGATGGCTCATCTCGCCTCGAGGTGACATCCCGTGGGCAGCGCAGTCACCTGATCTAACGCCCTGTGATTTCTTTTATGTGGATACCACAAGGCAGAGGTTTTTAAACATCGTCCACAAACCTGCTTCAGCTGAAGAATGTTATATGGCAGGAAGTAGCCCAAATTCCGGTGCACATTTTGGAACGTGCAGAGGGCAACTTCAGAAAACGGTGCATAGAGAACGGTGGCCGCCACCTTCAAGATATTTTGTTTAAAACTACATGATTTAAAACTTTAAAGTATGTTCTTTCATTAGCTAAACACAAATTTTGTCTATCAGCAATAATTTTTCCTTTATTTGCCTTCAAAAAAAGAAAGTTTCTGTACCCCACCCTGTACTTCACTGTTATTATGTAATTACTGCAGTTTACAGAGAATCGTTAAATAGGTCCATAATAGTGGCCTAAGCTTGAAGATAACCACTCACCTCTATCCAAAGCAGAAGTCAAAAATATATAGAGCTCTTTGCCTTTACATCTTCATGGTACAAGAGCAGGTTTACATTATACACACCTTCATGTAAAGCTGGACAGTGTTCATGCCAAGAATTACGTGCCCAACATGAGACAGCATGTTGCATGCTGAAACAACGCGGGCAAATGAAGGAAGCTTCATCAGTTCCTGCAGCTGAGGTCGCCACTTCCGCTCATCAGACAGATCGACGTTAGTCCCAAATCGGAGCATCTTGGGTCCTGGCTTTCCTGTTCCACCCAGTCCTCCAACTCCTCCCGAACTACCTTTACTCTTTCGACGAACCACATTACCAGTTGAATCCTTTGAGTCCGAGTCCGATAAATTGCTGTTATGAATGCCAGCTGCCTTTTCACGCTCCTCCTGAAGGCAGAACATCATCAGTCACTCTTTGACAGAAATAAAGTTGAGCATCAATTCAAGAAACAAATCATACCTTCAAGCTCTCCTGGAACGATGAAGCCTGATACTGTGCATACTTAGCAATTGTGGTATGGGACCTGTGGCTGATACAAGCCCAGACTTTGCGGCCCAACTGTGGATCCCAATTTTCATCTGATGTCTGCTGCATCTGAGTTCGCACCTCCACACTGTGATCTGGGTTTGCTTCAACAAGTGTTTTTGTTGAGAATAAGCCCAAATCTGCAATTCAAGCAACATGCAATATCATCACTCCAAAGAATAAAAATTAGGTGAAACCTGGAATTTGTGTTTCTGAAGAGACAATTTAAAATAATAGAAAATAATATAAAATCAAGGAAATGAAAATTCATGTATCTATTCAAATTACAATACACTAAAAATGTAATCTAGTTCACTGCTTCCACAGGCCCATTAAAGTAAGCTGCTACTCCACATCCTGCTGAACCCTATACATCTCTTCTTCCTGACTTACAACCGAAAGTGCTTAAACTCACAGCAACAGACCAATTTATGCTAAATTTGAAGATTACCTGACGAAATGAGAAGAAAGCACACACATGTATTGCAGGATAATTTGACATTGTTATCAATGTACTGCATCTAATTGTTTACTGCAGAGATTCCCAAGGTTTTATGGAACACAAATTTTGTTCTGTATGTATATTTCTCCAATGAATTATGAGTGATAACCTACAGATGTTCTAGTAAAACAAACTCACTAACTCTATGATAACACAACTCAAATGTTCAACACTAATTCCTTGATACAAGCCTGAGCAAATTTTTTGGCAGTTGGTCTGGAATTTACAGAGGTCAACATGTTACAAGAGCAGATTTCTTTCCAAAACTTTGGGCTTTCCACTCTGTTACTTATTCCAATGGCACTTTGTCTGTGTGTGCATGTGTGCGCGCGCACGTTCGCATGTGCGAGAGAGAGAGAGAGAGAGACTGTCTGCGAAAGGGAGATAGATATGCTACACTAGCTAGCACAAATACACGAGTTCTGATCTGCGGCTTAACTCTTTACATCATAGTGCCATACTAACAGCTGAGGTTACATATCAATCAACTGGGTAAGATAGGACTAAATCATGTTGTGATGTATGCTGGACACTGAGATCAGACTGTCAACAACAAGGAAACATTTTTACATCATAACAACACATCAATGTTATAAACCTCTCAATTTAAAAGGATGAAAAGTAATGAAAAGGGATAGGATGGAGAGAGAAATTTCTGACTGTTTATTTTCAGCTTATATCCTAGCATCTGTCACAACCATGAAATGCATCAGTCAAGACTTCTAGATAGTGATACAAACTGGGTACTGTCACAATGTATCAGAAGCATTACAGCCATGCCAACCCATACTGCTGCTTATTTGTGGCTGAACTCGAACAAATGCCTCAACCCTTCACTTACCAAGCTTGAGGGCAGCTGCCAGGCCTCTCACAACAGCTATGGGGTGCTTAAGACAGAACTCCTGTAGCTGTGGACTAAATGCATCCTTTTTATTCTCCAAATATACTGAAGGAGTGGGAGGAAGGAGTTGTTCTCGTGTCAACCGCTGCTGCGGTGGTTCTGGAGGCTGAGGTGGAGGTGCTTTATCTGAGAGAATGCTGCTACTGGGAACTCCATTCAATCCATGACCCCTGAAAATCAAAAGTACGTTGAAGCTGAACAAGCCCATTCACATTATGTAACACACTGTTACTCCTGAACTCAGGAAAAATAATATGGAGCTCAACAAAGAGGATATAAACTAGTAGGTATTACAAAAAAAAAGAAAAATGGCTGTCAATTCTGTTCTTGGGTTACACTCTGTGGCTGTGGGTGATCCTGCTGTTGTTTCAGAGGTACAGGATGCCTCCTTATTCAGGGTCAATGTGTGTAGGCTGGTGACCATGAAGATGGAGACAGACTGTACCTCTGCAATGCTGGCAACATCAAACATAACCACATGGTGTAACTATGCAAGAACAGAAATGTGATCAATAATTAACCAGCACAAAAGACAAAACTCGGTTAAAAAATATGTGAACAACAATGGGTGATGTTAGTGCACTAGGTACTGTTAGTTCATCGGAACTCTAGCCATGGTAGAGGGGTCATACCATCTCTCCTGGAGCAGTCTTATCAGTTTATGTCAGTACTACCAGTTTGGAATACATCATCTTGGAGTCTGGTCAGGTGTATAGTACTACTCCTGGTCTCCATAAGCAATGTTTTCCACTCGGGGAGTAGCTCTGAACATCATCACAGCAAGCGTACAGCTTCGCGTGCTCCACAGCAGCCTTTACCTTTCCACGCGGCTGAAGTTACGAGGCACTAACTATACTATATGAGTAAGAAAATGTCAAAGTGTGCAACCTCTTTACCATGATAAAATAATGCCAAACAAAAACTGAAGGTCAAAAGCACACTTCAAAGTTTTCCCTTCTGCTTCATTAAACTTCTCAGTTACTAGTATTCTAGTCTGGTATATTAAGTATTTATATGATATTTTAGTTAACATGACAAACATAATAACAGATTTCATACTTGTTCAAACATCTCCAAGGGTGCATCATCATCATCAGATAGTTAGGTGGATCAGGGATTCTCAAATTCTGTGATTCCATGCCCCCTACAATACCACATAGATTTAAGTATACCCAACCCCATCTATCTCTGCCAGTTACTGAAAAGTGCAGCTTTGAATATTGTAAACGGCAAGAACCTAAATAATTTTACAACATCTCTACAACCACAGTACGCTACGTTTCTGAAAGTACTGATATTAAATCTTAGTGCTGTGTTAAAATTGTGCATGGATAAATCTTTCTTTGGAACCTGACCCTCTCAGAGTATGTTGCGACCTCCTAGGGTTCACAGCCCACAGTTTGAGAAACCATAACAGACCGATTACATCACCATTATAAAGTTACTAAACTTCTATTTTAAACACAGAATGGGAACCAAATTCACCATGCCAGACATCTCAAACATACAACACTCTTTTTCACAAGGTTGCCTGCCAGAGACATGCTAGACAAAGCTTAACAACAATTCCTCACTGTATGAACTCTTGGTAGCAACAATGCCCAATCAGTGTTCCTTCTTCAATGTGAGGCCAAGTTTTGCATGGGGGGGGGGTAAAAAATATGAACGTCCCATGTCACAATGATCAGATTTCCTCAGAAACACTACAAATATACACCTGGATATACGCCTACCAAAATGCCACATGGGAGACTTCTGAAGCTGGTTTCCTTAAGAGATGTACAACCAGAGCTTCAGACATACCGCTTTACTACCTACAGCTACTAATCTACATCTGCTTGCCCAAATATTTTAACTGAGGTTACACGTGTACTCAGTACTAGTACCCATTAACTTTGTCAGGATAAATGCATTTCTGGAATCCTGGCCAGAACTGCACAAAATACATGATTTCTCAGTATTTTCTACTGATCATCTTGGGCAATGAGGTTTCAAATAGACCCATATCATTGCATATCCCTAGCGGTTACATATTTCATGATAAAATGTGCATGGGACCACCAACTTACTCAAATCTGCTATGCGCAAAGACACTTACTTGCACGATTCCAGCACTGCCCTGGCATCCATGTCAATACTGTATTCTATCTCTGGTGGGGGCTCACATACTTCAAGCACAGATGTATCCATCTTCAGGTCCTGCCGAAATATTGGTGCAGTCCTATGAACAGCTGATGTCTCAAGCTTGGGTGTATCAGAGCGTCTCTCATGAACTGGGGATGAGGATGTAACACTGGATGACAGTAGGCTGGTGGATGTTGGTGTTCCTATTCGCTGGTGATCTGAAGGTTTTGGGCTGGTCAGACTACTTACTACAGACGGGGACGATGACTGCTTTATGTGAACATTCTCCACTGTTGTGGATACTGCAGAGTTCATTGTAATAACACTATTAGCAGTGGTATTTATGGTTGCATCCTGAAGGTTTGATGGGGAGAATGGACCAGAACTGAGTGTGTTTGTAGAATTCTGATTGGACACAGAACTGATAATGCCCTGTGTTGCTGTCACAGCCTCCTCTTCCTTTACATCCAAATCTTCACTACTGGAACCAAAATGTTTGAGCAGATCTTCGGCAAGTGATGTGGCGATATCTTTTTGTGACAGCAGAGCTTGCAGTTCCTGATCACTAACAGGCAACTCCTTTGATGAGGGAGAGCTTGGTGGGAAGGCATGATGGTATGAGACAGGCTCCTGAGGCTGCGGTGTGCTAGAAGAAGGTGTGCTTGTTGATGAGATCTGTAACCACATCGTTTGCTTTCAGTTCAAATTCAACCCAGCATTAAGTAACAGAATTTCATAAATGGCACAATTAACACATTAGAACAATCATTACAAAAATCTGTACTTTAAGTATTGTTACTGTACGTCAGGTATTGCAGTTCTGTAGCCAGATGTATTCCAGGCTTCTGCAACTGTGGACTTTATTGTAAACAGATAACCTTGTTTTACGGACTGACCTCTCCTAGATACTACGGGCTCTGCAGACCCTGCGTTCAAGTGGTTATTACACAGTAACATGGAAAGCAATAACAGATGTATCAAACAAAAATGAAGACAAGTGGCACTATTCTCCCTTTGCAGGACTGGAAAAATAGCTGGCTGAGGGGCACAAAGGTAGGGAGGAATGAGCTGTAGATATTGATGCCAATCTGGATGCAGACAATGCAATGGTAGCGTTAGTAACCCTACTGCAGTCAGTACTGTCCAATTTAATCATCATTATCATAATCATCATCATCATCATCATCTTCATTTAAGAACATTTTAGTTACTAGCAAAATAAGCGGCCTCCGTAGTCTAGGGGTAACGTTCCCACCTCATGACTCAAGGTACGCAGGTTCAAACCTGGCAGAGGTCGTGGAATTTTTTAGGGCAGAAATTTCAGGGAACAAGTCCTCCAGGAGGGATTTTAAGCCGTGGATCCCATGTCGTAGCTTTACGGCACGTAAAAGAACCTCATGCCTCAAGGAGGCCTCTGAGCCAAATTATTGAGGACATTTCCTGCACAACAATAGTCTCTAATGCTTCTGGT
>NW_019734351.1:1010270-1049473 GCF_002891405.2 Cryptotermes secundus
TAATAATAATAATAATAATAATAATAATAATAGCAAAATACAAGCAGTTACACAACCACGAGATGGGCCCAGAGCCATTTTCTGTATGGTTCAAAAAAGTAAAGAAGGTAAAGTTGTCCCTGTGCTCAACTAATTAAACACTATGCCATACAGATCTATGGGAGAGTGGATGTATAGATCCACATATTCTTGACGTCAGCACTAACTGAAGGCCAGTGGTCAGCTTCTTGCCGCTTCACCCCTGGAAAGAGCCCCCAGTACCCAGTGGATAGGAAGCTGGGTGGGATGATAAATGTGGAGAGGAGAGAAGTCTTGCCCCTATCAGGACTACAACTCTGAACGCTCAGTCATTAAGCCTCAAGCCAGCTGCTATACCAAATGTGCTATCCTGGCTCCTATGCCAGCCATTAAATAATTCCAGTCTATGGAATGGTTTATGAACCATAATTAATTTTGAAAAGTGCTGTGTTTCATAAAAAATGGGATGAACAACCAGACAGCTGAACATCAATTTGTCAAAGACATTCCTGAAGAACATCTGACAACACGAATGCACTATAACTGACAACTGGAACTGAAAATATGTTACGACACGTCTTCTTTAATTTCCATGAGCACAACACGCATTTGGTTGCACACACTATAGGAATGCCGCAAGATACTACCAAATCAACATTTTAACGGCAATCATGAGCCTATTATATGTGACACAACCTCCACCATTATGCTGACAAAACAGAATAAAAAGCATCTACCTACATCCATCACTGACTTCACCACATTAATAATTTTAAATATTTTGAGGATTTACAGTTAGAAACAATTAAAATATTTGTGTAAATTGTGTAAGATTTCCTTTAGATTGGTTGCCCCTAACAATGGCCCATTAAAGCCAAAACATGTTGGGCTGCATGGTTATTTAATCATTAAAACAACTGCATACACTTGATTGTCATCTTACACTTATCTTAACCTGTCTATGAATTTGAACTGGAGGATAGAAACCCCCGTCTACAACTCTGTAACACCTAGAGATATCAGATCTTAAACCCATTCCTTTAAAAGAATATAAACCCCTCTCTACGGAATTGGAACTAGAGATGTTATACACCATCATCAGAATCCTATAGTAACTACTTGGAACTAGAGATGTCCAACCTCTACACAATACTGTTACAAGATACAAACCCTATACCCATGTACTTATTCATTTATCCCTGACTATGAATTTGCAACTATGACATCAGACTCCTATACCATTTATTTACAGGATATGAAGCCTTGCCAATTAATTTTGAACTATGGACATCACCCTTAAGCCATTTCTTTATAGGATACAAACCTGTATATGAATTTTGAACCACCAGAATTATCAAACATTTATGCCTTTCTTTTACAGAATACAATCCCATCCATGAATATGGGTTGACTAGAAATATCAGACCCTCATGGATTTTCTTTACAGGATACAAACCTCAGTCCATAAATCTGTATCAGAACTTATGCCTTTTCCATATTTTTACAGGATACAAATCCCTATTTATAAATTTGCAATTCTTTGATATGTCAGACCCCCATGTAACTTCTCTTCACACAATATAAACATGCATATGAATCTTAAACACCTACAACTCCTGGGATATCATGTCATTTTTTCTCAAGGCAAAAAACTATATCTACAGAACTGGCAACCCTAAGAAATGTTCTCCTTGTATTTATATGAGCCTCTGTAAGATTTCTGCACTGCTGGAGATAATTGGCACCAATAGTTTTCCAACACAATACCAACCTGGGTGTAGCCAGTGGTAGTTGTCTGTCCAACATACTGGTACTGTGGCTGCTGATGGTGCTGGGTGGTGCTGCGTTGTTGGTATGCCAACTGGTGATCTACTGTAGCAGACTTGTAAGGCATTCCAGGTGATTGCTGCGTGTTGGCAGTGGCTGCGGCAGAGTATCCAACACTGGTGTCCGCAAATCCAGTCTGAGGTGCTACTGTTCCTTGCTGAGGATGAACAAAAAAAAAAAAAATCAGCTTCTAGAACCTTGGCACTTTGTTACAGTCTAGTCAACAACAAGTTATACTGCAATTCTGGTTAGTGACAATTTTGTAAATGAATGAATTATAAAGTATAAAACATTGGTTGACAGGATGAAATGTGAATTCTGATACAAGGATCCATGAAATGTTTATGGAAAATTTCAAGACATTACACTATACTACAAGTTCCCTGGAAGGTCTCAGGAAAACGTTAAAAATCCTTAGTCAGGATATCCATTGTTCACACTGAAATCATAAGCCAGCATATCTCAAATATGAAGACGTGCTGACCACTATACCACAAAGTCTGATTTTTAGATGTACTGTCACACAATAAAATATCAAATAAATCACATACAGTAAGGCCTCAAGCACAAAGATGTTATGTTTCCATCCACAACATGCTTCCTACAGCCACTGAATAAGGGCATAATTCTCTGTTTGCAGCACTCATATCAAAAGAAATCTCTGAGGTATACAAGTTTCTCATATCAGAAAGTGGACTGTTCTGTATACAAGTTTCTCATATCAGAAAGTGGACTGTTCTTAATCCTAGGACAGCCACTGTTGAGTGCCTGAGAAGAACTCAACCATCAATTATATGAGACTGTTTTAAGGCAAGATTTTATCCTGAAACTATGGTTCAGGAGAAAAAAGAACACCCACTCAGACAATATTCAGGCCAATATTTAAATTTCAGATGTTCCAAAAATAAATACAGTAGAACTTGGTTATAACCTCATCAAAGGGACCTAAAAATAGTGTCGTTATAAACAAATGTCGTTGTAACTGAAATGGGCACTTCCACAGTAGCCTTACGTTAGTCACGTAAAAATCTACCAAAAACCGAGTTAAAATGTTGCATTTTTTAGTGAAATACGTAGTTAAGTACAGACTAACGTAACATTAACGTGGAATTCTCCAAATGTGTAATATCAAAGACATATTACAGCGCTTTTCACTGACAATACACACAATATTTCACGAATCACTTTAACTTTCTCTTCAATGCTTAAAACTTTCCTTTTCATTGCCATGTTTTCGCTACTGCACTTCTATGGGTTTAGGCAGGAACACTATAGGGTAAGTAGACAATGTGAGGTCCTGTTAGACGAGATTCTAGGAAAGGAATGCAGTTAACAACCTGCCGCGTCCTCTTGCACTATTCACGCAGTCCCACCCCACACCCTTGTTTTCGCATAAAACCCACGCTCCTCTTGCAGCCCGCGGTCGTATTCTTCCAGGACAGTCACGTCAGCAAGTAGAGAAAGTGAGGGTGGGCAGACACNAAAAAAAAATCAGCTTCTAGAACCTTGGCACTTTTTTACAGTCTAGTCAACAACAAGTTATACTGCAATTCTGGTTAGTGACAATTTTGTAAATGAATGAATTATAAAGTATAAAACATTGGTTGACAGGATGAAATGTGAATTCTGATACAAGGATCCATGAAATGTTTATGGAAAATTTCAAGACATTACACTATACTACAAGTTCCCTGGAAGGTCTCAGGAAAACGTTAAAAATCCTTAGTCAGGATATCCATTGTTCACACTGAAATCACAAGCCAGCATATCTCAAATATGAAGAAGTGCTGACCACTATACCACAAAGTCTGATTTTTAGATGTACTGATGACACTGTGTCTCACAATAAAATATCAAATAAATCACATACAGTAGGGCCTCAAGCACAAAGATGTCATGTTTCCATCCACAAATATGACATGCTTCCTGCACCCATTGAATAAGGGCATAATTCTCTGTTTGGAGCACTCATATCAAAAGAAATCTCTGAGGTATACAAGTTTCTCATATCAGAAAGTGGACTGTTCTTAATACTAGGACAGCCACTGTTAAGTGCCTGAGAAGAACTCCAACATCAATTATATGAGACTATTTTAAGGCAAGATTTTATCCTGAAACTACAGTTCAGGAGAAAAAAGAACACCCACTCAGACAATATTCAGGCCAATATTTAAATTTGTGATGTTCCAAAAATAAATACATTCCTTTAATGGTATACATCCTCTTGTGTATCATAGGAAAGGCATATAATGGGTCAGTCTACACAACAGTTTTAAAGAAAAAAAAAATAGGCACTACTTTGTCATCATTTGTTTTATTAGCTGTTGGTGGCAATGCTGCATGTTTCTGCCCTTTTCCTGGGTCATCTTCAGGCATACAAGAATAGTGGTATTAGTTCCTGAATTGCGTCGATCAATATGAATTCATATTGTGTTCGTATGAAATTTTATAGTAACAAATACACTTTAATTTAAATGTGGTTCAAATATAGTTAAAACTTGACATTAAAAGGAAAAAATTAAAATTAAAATGGCGATTAAGATATTTATACCTAAAATTATGGGTCTTGTTTATGATATTTGTGACCGCTACATATCCGTATATATACTGTCGGTTGTTCCACTGTGTTAGTGATAGCTGTGATGTGGGTAACTGTGTGCTGGGATCTTTCCTCAGAATCTGGGTCCTATTGGTTTTTTACCTTCCTGGAAAATGAGTTGTACTCTGTTTTACATATATTACAATTGATATTATGTAGGACGTCTTGTATATTCGTATCTATAATGGTTACCTATTATAATTCCTCTCAGGTTCTTTATATGTGGAGTTGGCTGTAACAATTTAAATTATAATATATAGCCTGTGTGTGAGAGTTATGAAGGGAATTCTATGGGCTATTTAGTGTGTGTACTTATATATTCAAATTTTCTGTTGTGTATATATATACTGTTCCCCTTGGTGGTATTATTACTATGGTAGTGCCTATTTTGTATTTTTTTCTCAGAACTATTGTTGTGTAGACTGACCCATACATTTTGAGTACATTCCTATTACAAGTGTACTGCAGGTAATGTGTGGTGTCCAAAAACCCTTTGCAGTTTTGCCAAGCACCTCTTCACTGTGGAGATGTGTGGTTGGTATATTGTGTAACATGCTAAATATATCACATATACAGGATCAAGAACATGCATGATGCCCACATATTTACTTCTCGTGCATTCCGCTTTGTGCAGTACACTTCGCAAGAACTCTGCCCAACACACAAAGTGAGCATGACATGACAGGAACCTTACATGTGTGTATGGTACACTGCTATGCACTTCCTGAAAAGTGCAACTGAAATTCCAGTAAAGCTGCGACAGTATTCGCTGAGGTACCCAAACCAGTGTGCATTTAATGCATGCACACTTTTAACCATTTCACTGCTAGTATGTTAACTCTCAGTACCCTCTGAGCTGAATTATTTTTGAATAAATCTTTTATAAATAATTTAAGTGCAAAGTACGAAAATTTATGATAAAATGTAACTAATATTACCTCAGACAGGGAACAGGCATCAGAAGTTGCAAAAATGTTGAATTATTCAATATTTCTCACAGGGGAAAAGTCAATTAAATCAGGGTTGTCCAAGATGGCCCAAAAAGGACATAATTCACTATCCTAGTCTTATCACTAAGTCACATGTTGACCAATTTTATTTAAAAGTATTATAGAAAGCACTGCGCACTATACAAAGCCATTTTTACTAGCCCTGTGAAATACCCGTGCCACATGACCATGGAGCACATGCCTCGCTGTGCAGATGAAACCTTTTAAATTTCTTAAGTTAGAGGGCAGAAGAATGCAGCCATTGAAATGAATGATGCTTCATTACGTTCCCAATAGATGACTCTATGCACCCGCCAAGTTTGAATGAGACTGGTGCAAAGAAATGGGTTTTGTCAATCGTAACAAGGACGCCATGTTTTTCAGAGATCGACATATGTTGACCGCACCAGTGTAAGGGTTACTACAGACAGTTGACAATATGTGGGTAGTAAATATGTGAACTACAAACTGAAGAACATTTTTCAAATCTTGGCTCTCACATTCAATAAACTGATTTTAGATGACCTAGAGAACAGTCTACTGAAATCAATGGTAAAATTAATACAGGAATCCATTCCCTATTAAAAGAAACACAACTTATAACAGAATTCTGCAGAAGAATTAGTAAAGTTCTATGTTTTGTTATAATTAGGGGTTACCCATACATGTTTAGGCTATGACAGCTGGCAGGCATTGCACCACTAAACAAAATATTCCTCTTTATTTTCTATCAGGTGACTTAAGATATCAGGCATGCATATATACCCCATTATTTTGGTGTTATGTGCTTGAAATTAACAGGAGGCATAGGTGGACAGAGTTTACTGAGATACAGCCTGTTGTAATCAGTGGTGAATGGAAAAAATTAATACACGAAACCCATCTGTCACAGGCAGATTCCAGAGAAACTACTTACTTCTTATTAGAAACAAAAGACAACTTGCTCATTCATAACCTACTTCATAAATCATGTTCATGCGATATTCTACACTTCATTACTACTGTAACCTGAAACTGCATATTTCAGAGCTCTGATCCACTGTTATATAACATTTTTATCCATAGAGAGAGATACTGCATATGCTCTACTCTGCTTCAACTAACCGTTTGCTGGGGCATGGTGTATGTCTTGATGACAGAACTCTGTTGCTGCTGATAGGTGCCATACTGAGTCAGAGATGGCTGCTGCTGTTGCTGCGACTGTACTACCCCAACCCTCTGTTGCTGCTGCAACCTCATCTGCTGATGCTGCTGCATTGCTCTGTACTGCGACTGCAGCTGTTGCAGGAGAGCCTACACAAATAAAGCCACATGAATACTGTGTAAGCTTTCCTCAGAGATCAGCTATTTCTATTGCACATATAAGATCAATAATTACAACACAAAGTGATACAGGAAGAAACACAAAAAGGATGAAAGGAAGATAAGACAGAAAAGAAAGTACAAATATTTACCAAGTACACTCTCTAGTATTTTGTAACCCTCATTAAACTTCATGCTGATTTACTGCAAATGTCACAAAGCTCATCCCACTGTAACCACCAAAACATATGCAGTCAATTCACATTTTCTTGTATCTGTTTAATATTTACAATAAAAGTTGCAAGCCATTTGTATTGTACAACATGACATGCACAGATTTTCTGTACGGTGATGAGACGTTTTTGAAAAAATTACTTATTTCAATTAAGAGTTTCCTGCAAGTTGGAAATACATTCAATTAACATAAATACAATTAATTATGCCATACAACTTTCAGTGTGGGGCCTCAAATATGCATTTACAATTAAATCTGTGAAGTACTTCTGCAGATGACGCATCTAGACAGACAGTTGGACAGGCCTAAAGTCCTCATAATGTGTTATATTCTTATGCGCTGTAGACAACTTAATGAAGAGGGAAGGAAATATCAACCCACAGGATGAAGACAATTATGAAGATCTCTGAGGATGACGATGATGATTCTCTTTTGTGTTATTCATAACAGGCTAACATGGCTTCATCCTGAGATTGCTAATCTCAAGTTTTCTCTGGAAAAATGAATGTAACATTTACCTGCTGCTGAGGTGCAAGGCTAACAGAATTCTGCTGCTGCAAATACTGCAACATCTGCAGCTGCTGCTGGTTCATATAAAATGGAGGTGGAGCAGGTCTCTGTTGGACAGTACCAGGTGGAGGCACGCGCGCACCAGGCGGACTTGTCTCTATCACCTCTCCACCAGTCTGCTCACATATAAAGCATAATTCCCACTTTTTTTCATTAACCACTTCACAAACTACTTGATTCTGCCTATTCAAAAACATACACAGCATTAAGTCATGGGACTTCAAAATCTCTATGGGGTATATTACATCCCCTGTTCATTGACTCAGTGGCTTTTCACAGCCCTTACTGACTTACAAAGACTGATTTGAAATTCATTACAGTGATAATCAACTTCCACATATGATCAGCTCAACCAAGAAAATGCACAATTCTGAACACTCCCATCCTGCTACACACGCCACATAACTTGCCCTCCTTGACTTCAACTTCCTAATAAATTTGGTGATAAATGCAATTCATAAACTTCACTATACAATGTTCACCATTTCTCATCATATCCTGCCCTCTTGTCAAAATAGTCTCAACACACAATGCCCAAACACCTTCAATCTATGTCCTTCCCTTAAGTGAGGCATCAACTTCCATACTCATACAAAACTACACATAAAAGTATAGTCTTGTGTATTTTAATTTCTACATTTTCAGAGGAAAACAAGGACAAAAGAGTATGAAATGAAAGGTGGCAGGTATTCTACAACTTTATTATGTTCTTAATTTCTTTGAAAACGTAGTTTTGATTTTCCAAATATCTTAACTCTGTCACATCTTTTAAAGATATGTCAGCTACTATGATTTTTACCTGCATTCTGGTGGTGGAGATATCAACACACTTAGTTCTCTCTCCACTTACTTTATACTAATCTCCTCACTAAACATTCAATACAGCTACTGGGTTACTCATTACATTACTTATATTTTCACCCAATAAATTACCATCAGCACCACAGATCAGAAGCTGATGAGTCCCATTCAATTTCAGTCTACCCCACATTTCTTGAACCTCTGTCATGAAATTTTCTAACGCAAAGTTAAAAAGCTATGGTAATAAAACATCTCACTTCGGACCATTCAAAAGATGAAAGGCATCAGACAAATGTTATTCTACAGACTTTATTATAGGTTTCATTTAAACACATCCTAGTTAGCTTAACTAGAGTCATGGCATACTAAATTCAATGAGAATTTTGTACAAAATTTCCAACATGTGCTATCTTGAAGTCCATAAATAGCAGATGTACTGCTCCATTGTTCTCCAGTTCTTCTTCTCCAATATCTAATATATGCAGAATATGTGATCAGTGGCTGTTCTATTACACCAAAATCCATAATCATGATCTCCTGTAATCCAATAATTTTTAGAAATCTCCCTAAAGCTATGTTTATGCTTTCAATCATAATTACACAGACACTCTTTAGCTAACTTCTGATATAATTTCAATACGCTATTGAGCACTGCTGATGTCCATACTAGCATTTGAGTTTTCTAATGCAGCGTAACTTTTGGAGATTACAACCAGGTACTGCTGCTGATTTATCTTCTTGAGAACAAAATCCTCCACACCAAACCTATGCATTGCTCATTTACCTATCAACACTCTTTCTCTAGCTCCTGCAACCACCAGACAGTGGTCAGTATCACAGTCCATGTGCACATACATAACAATAATTATCACAACAGCAACATAATATCCCATCAATAACAAACTCTGTTATCTTAACGGCTGACATACTCCATTTATATATTAAAAGAACCCTGCCCATAATGATTACCACTTCCATTAAAAAATAAATAATTTATAATATACTTTCCCACCAAACCTCCTGTGATCCCACCAACTCTTAACCCTTTTTTAAGTTAGTTGCTTAACTACACTATCAGCACTGAGACTATACAGCATCAGATAACAGGGTGAATAATGGAAGCACGGCAACTGGTGACATGAGAAACTGAAGACCTCATAGAAACCCCACCTCAACCCAGGCCACTGTGAGGGGAAACTGGTTATCACGAGCCTAAGCAATCGCATGGCCTCGCTAGCACTACTTTCTTCATTCTCTTCCTATCGTTTTCAATGAAACAGATCTATTGAGACTCCAAACATTACAAATCTCAAATCACACAGCTATTTTCCAGTGGGGGGTTTACTCTAATGAATCCACAGAAGTTGGAGGCCACATGTAACTTTCTGTAACTGCCTCTCTCTTAAGGTTAGAAATTGACTTCAGCCCCATCCAATCCCCAAGCCGGACCAATAATAATGGCAGCTGTCCATAAATGCATACTCAATACATTCGTAACCACCTTCCATATCTGGTGGCCATATCTTACATTTGTAACGTGGAGACACATCATGCCATGGTGATACAAGATCCACTTGATACATTGGATTGAGCTAATGAAACTTCTGCACTAACTTCACCAAACAAACACCAGTCCCTTGGTCAGTATAGTTCACTTGAGGACTAAAGTAATGGAGTATGTTTTTTTGAGCAAATGAAAATTAAATTGTGTATAATTTTAATTTAGACTTCCAGTACCAAATTTTCATCAGAATCTATTCAGTATTATCAGACAGAAAAATACAGAAACACAACCTGCGACATCAGCTTGCACTATGTGTAAAAAGAAAAAGGACAACAATTATTGTCTTCTTTTAGTATCATATACATGTCCCCAAATTTCATGTCTCTGTATACTTTTGATAGGGATGTGGATTCTGTGCTTAAAAAACTAGAAGTTAAGTAAACCATATCACATCAAAGTTTCATTGACAAGAGCCACATATTCACCTTAAATCTCTTCGTCACTTGATTCACAGTATGCACAGGGTAGGGTGGAGGTGGTCCCTGTGGTGAAACTTGATGATGACCATTCAGACCATTATGGAACTGCTGCTGCCCAGCCTAGAAACAAAATAGTGGAATCATTAATTTGTAACTTATTTACAGGTTTCTGAGTATGTTATTACAATTGGTGAGTTACTGCACGAATACTATGATGCACATTATTCCCTACACGATACATATTTTATACACGACATTTTGGGAGTTGGTTCTACTTTCAGTTTCTTTTCTAACCATGGTAAGGAAGAAATAAATTTACAAACAAAATTCACTAATTCCTGAAAGCTGACAAAATATTCTCTCACACGTGCTTGTTGGGTATCTTTTAATACATGGGTACCAACGTTATCAATTACCTACCTGGAAGGCATATTGATATGCTTTTCCAAGCATACAGACCATAACATACTGTTACTGTCAGTAACTGTTAACCACAGATACCTATACACGAATCACTAAGGTTATCTCCCACCTTACCTGTGCGTATGCTTTCTGAAAAGCTGGGCCAGTGGTCCTTTGCTGGACAATGGATGAATTTTGCTGCTGTTGTTGTTGCTGTTGCTGCTGTCGTGAAGACATTTCAGCAGAGATTGGAAGGTTCCATGCCTCTTCTATTGACGGCAACTGCCGACGCCTGGAGGATGCAGAGAAGCCAGTTAAAGAGATGCAATTCTGATGCACAATTCATTCCTCATTTCCATGTTTACATGTAAACCAGGTGAGAACAAGAGGAGGCGCTTAATCAAGTATAAGTTCAGACCACAATAGAATAAGTATGGCAACAGAAATCATCAAGCCTGTCAGTTTCTTAAAGTTACATATGCATGGAAAAACATCACATAAGACAAGGACTCGACGCATCATAGCAAAACAATGAACAATAGTCAAGAAGACAATCCATACTGTATTCATATGTTGCTGTTTGACGAGTGACTGACTTCATGGAGGCACATTAGTTGCAGCTTCACATTCAACCCTAAATGTTTATATTTTGATACTACCACAGTGAGTCACTTTTTAAACAATTCACGGTAGAATCACAGAAATGTGTTCAATAAATGTTCACCAGGCAAGCAACACATAATATGAGAGGGAGTCAGTAAATAGGTCAGAATTGGATATAAAATGTGGAACACATGATATTCAAACTTGAAGAAAAAAAAAAACTTTGCTTCTCAACATATCCTCTGTCAACACTGATACACTTGTACCATCACTTTACCAGTGCGCTGAAACCCTCAGCATAGAAGACTTTTGACTGTTGTCTCAGCCACTTCTGCATCTGGTCAGGCATCATCTGCAACTTTTGAACATCCTAGAGAGAGTTTCTTGACTAGCTGTGAACTGCTTTATGTGACAAACACTTCCCACCATACACAGTATATATTTTTATGAATATCCTGTGCACTGAGTCCTTTTGCCCACAGAATACCACTCTTCAACACTACACTCCTCAGGCACGATCGCCTGAGAAACCCAGAGGGCTGGTTAAGAATACTCTACAAACTGCCTGATATGAATAGTTTGGGAATGAAGTAAAAGTCAGAGGATCACTCATAATAGTGAAGAAAGTCCTTGTTTCCTATAAGTTTTGCCATGCATGCAATGTTAAGAAATTCACAGTGCTGTTGTTTGTTAATACAATAAAGTTCTCATTATAACCCACAACTCCTCTATCATGTTCATGCC
The DNA here is from genome assembly GCF_002891405.2 of Cryptotermes secundus. NCBI lineage: Eukaryota > Metazoa > Arthropoda > Insecta > Blattodea > Kalotermitidae > Cryptotermes > Cryptotermes secundus. The sequence continues at coordinate 1,022,344 of NW_019734351.1, forward strand.
ATATCTTCACAGTCTTTCCTGAGGAAATGTTCTGGTTTACAAAATAACAAATTATCAAGTATGTAGAATGTACATTAAGATATTATGGGATAAATATGAGGAGGAACTGGGAAATACATGGAAAGAAGTGGAAGAGTACCAATAAACCACAAACTCCAGTTATTCAAGAGAAATATACCACTGATCTAATCTAATAAGCACTTACTTGCTGGTGATACTAGGCATGGGTGGATTGGCAAGATGACTTTGTAGGAACTTGATTCGGTGCCCCAGGTTAGGATTCATGCCCCCAGGCACTCGGCCACCTGGTGTTGATGTTGCAACCAGTGTGGCTCCTCCGTTACTATTCACACTGTTATTGTTGGGGCTCACAGGCCCTCCTGGACTTGAGCTTCCTCCACGTGTTGCGTTCACGTAGCAGGCATATGCGTCACGTGGCTGGTTACAGCTCTCATAAAGGATACCTGCAACATAAGATTACCAACTATTAACACAATGCCCAACAGTGCGCTGCAAACCGCCTTTCCCCTTTTATGACTGGACAAGGGAACAAGGGAAAGAACCTAATTTGTGTATAAATAATAAGACATTTCTGAATTTCCTGCCTGCCCAAACTTTTTCTCACACTTGGCTCTCAAAGGTCAATTACAAACATATTGCACATCAAACTAAATAATCTGTACTACGTTCATATCACAAATTATGGAAAATGCAATGAATGCAGCCCCAGTGAACAGGGCTTAGAAATGAAGATAACTTTCTTCTGGGATGTGTTGCAGTGTAGTTTGGTAGACAGGCCCCACTATATGGAGTAACCTACTGTGTCATTCAGAGAAAATACACCACCTCTTTAACTCCACTTTTACCCTGATGACTGAGACAGCATGCTCCTTTGAAACAGTGGTACCAACTGCACAGCATCTCAATCCAGAAGTCTGTCTTCAGTAACTAAACATGTTACAATACTTTCAGCCCTGAAGATGAAGGCAACTTTTTCCTCCAACACATCAGTTAATATCTACCACATATGTAGTGTCATATCTCTGAGGGTAGTAACATTCATAAAAAACAGATATACGAACCTCAGATCTTAAAGTCTTGAAATGCTTCATCAGTTGTCTAAATTCTAGTCCAAGCACATTCAAACTTTCATGAGCTTACATCTCACACTAAATTCCTCTACTATGAGATATGGCAACTCTGCACATCTCAACTCTGTCCACTTCCATTACACAAAATTAAACACCTTATATGTTAAACCCCCAGATTATGTATGCAAAATGTTGTGACACGGTCACCAGTCTTTGATTTTTCAAGAACAATAAAAAGCAAAGTTACCCCTGGCCTTATTTCATTGAGGACAACACCACGAAGATGTGTGGGGGTATACGGGGGCTGAAGGTACAGCTCTGCCATTCTTAACCTCAGCACTATATGTGGGTAAGTGGTCAGATTCAAAGCCCTGCCACTTTACGCCCAGGGAAGTCATTATGGAGAAGAGCAAGATCTCTAGTCCCTACCAGGAATCAAACCCCAGGTACTTGAACTTCTAAAAGAAGTTACTGAAGGAAAGATAGAGGGGCGGATAGAAGTGACCAGAAGACGAGAAAAAAAACGTAAGAAGATGCTGGATGACCTTGGGGACAGAAGAGGATATTTTCATTTGAAGGAGAAAGCTCTAGATCGCATCAAGTGGAGGAACTGTTTTGGAAGAGACTGTGGACCTGTCGTCTTGGCAGATTACTGATGAATGAATGTAAACTGGTTGGACTATGAATATTTAAGTGGAAATGAAATAACAATAAACCCACATTTACGACTGCTTTGGACAGCGGGGGATCAGAAGCCAAAAGTGAGGAACATCATGTAAAGAAAATTTGGTTTTCTTTATACCATAATTTTGCAAGATTTAAAAATACATGTCTGAAAACTTAACTAAGTATATATAGATATAAATATGGTCCTTGGTTTACGTTATGATGCTTTTATGTGGCATCAGTAAAGTGAGAGGGTGATTGTAACAAACGAATGTAAAGGGTAGGTAAGAAAATGGTCATACTCTATTTCAATGTACCATCCCAGAATTTGTCTGGACAGACTGGCAAATATGGTACATTCCTTAAATGACTCCATGGAGCTGAGCCCTTCTTGAGAAGCCGATAGTCATGCAGCTACTCAAGAACTTCCCAGCATTTTATGGAATCTGAAGATTCATTACTGTGTTCACAAAAGAGCCTCCATTGGGTCCTATTCTGAGCCAGATCAATCCAGTCCATACCACCCCATCCTAACTTTCTAAGAACCATTCTAATATTATCCACCCTCTCATATTTTGGCCTTCCTAGTTGTCTCCTTCCTTCTGGCTTTCCCACCAATATCATATATACATTCCCTTTTGCCCAATTCATGCTACATGCCCCACCCATCTCATCCTCCTCGACTTAACCAGTTTAACACGTGCGAACATGCGGAGCAAACTTGCGCTAAAACATATATTTTACTGCTTAATTTAAATGATTTTTGTTTTCCTATATTATCCATATTTCATCCTCTTGCAGTGAAAACATCTTAACTGAAAACAAAATTCGAACTGAAGTCACATGAGCACTGGAAGACTGAGGAATTAACATAGGTGCAATTCTGCTGAATGTTTTACTTATGAAAATACACTCGTATTGCAATGATCACTTTTTAGAACACTCACATGCACAGCTATAGCCGAGTTACAGTTATATGAGGACGCATCAAGATCAAAGATGGTCTGATGCACAAGCTGCTTGGACTACAGCGGTGCAAAAATTCTCTCTTGTACAACAGGCATCATTGAAGTCATATGGTGCACACAAATCGCTTGCAGCTGTGTACCAGCCAATTGGTATTACATATTGCTATAGCGAACCATTTGAGATCCCTAACAAGGAAGTAAGTCTGTTGCCTCAAACTTTGAGGACTGAACTACAAAAGGTAAAATCTGGTAAATTTTCATAGTGAGGGCTAGAAAAATGAAGTGCAAATTCAGGAAATATGTGCAATTGAGGACATGTGATATCCATTAAAGGACATCTGGACCGGGACCATGCCATAAGTAGGTAAAAGTAAGTAAAGGTATCCTTGTAACAGGCCGTGGAGGCCCATAGGGTTGTGAGATGTTGAGGTTCCCACATTTTCTAGACAATTAGCTCATAGATGGTGGCAAGGTTGTCAGCCCTATGCGCCGGCCGCCATTTACCCTCAAAGAATATTCCAATGGTACTCATTTCTGTTAGAGGCTGAGTCGACCCCAGGGCCATAGTGCAGCTGGAAGGATTAGGTCAATTGAAAAAAATCCAACGACCTCATCAGGACTTCAACCCGCGACCTTCCGGCTTGTAGCATAGTGCCTCAAACAACTATGCTACCTTGTGCCCCCATGCCATAAGCAGGTAAATTTGTGAAAAATCTAGAATCCAGAGCATAAAATCACAAATTCGCTGTAGTCTGTAGAAGTTTACCACCCCTTTAGAGAAACATACTGCCCCCATTTTCTGGATTATAGTGAAAGCCAGACAATCAAATGCATCATGCAATACATTTGCTGCAAATGCTGGTAAATGTCCACAAGACAATGCAGTTTCAGATCCCACAAGTCACCACCATGGGAACCTCAAACCTAGTAACATTAAGATCACTGCCTTGGAATCATTGGCAAAACAAACAAAAAACAAACTCTGTGGCCTGTAGTCCACAAGCGAACTATACTGACGGAGTCACCGCTATTTGTTGGCGATGTTAGTGCCAACTTTAGCAGATAGAGGGCATCGCATGGTCAGCGCACCGGATCCCCATGGCCGTTAATCGGTTTTCTAGACTGGAGCAACTATTTCCTTAAAACAGCTCCTCAATTATCCAGGCAAGGCTGAGTGGACCCCGTTCCAGACCCACTAATTCTCAGAAAATCTGGTAGGGGGAATCATTGGCATTCAACATTAAATGAATGAAGGTTTATACTGACATATTCAGTTGAGGCCCCATTTTAAGATAGTACAACTGTATTTGCCTGAGAGACTGATGAAGTACATGAAAATCATTGCTCAACACAGCTAGTCTCCAAAGCCAGTATCTGACTCAGTACCTACCAAGGATGAAGTAAAACTGCTAACTGCCATGTACTAACACCCAGTTTTAATAGAAAACTGCCGCTGTTTTTATCAAACTAAAGACAAATTTACAATAATAAAATGGTACAGTCAATGGGATATCCTTTGTAGGTGCTGATTTATGGCTTCAGACTAACCCAAATTTGTCCACGCGGCGGTGTGACTCTTGTCAAGCTGCACGGCACATATGTAGGCTTGCAGTGCATCCATAGGCTGGTTCTGCTGCTGGTAGAGGACACTGCACACAAACAAATTTATTGCAGTATATTGTATTTCAAAGTGAGCAACAAATGAAAAGATAAAATGAAAACTAGTAAAGGGAATACTTTCTCAGTTCAGGTTCTGCTAACCAACCACCGAAATAACCAATTGCAAAGAAACCCAACCACTGGACATGATAAAAGTAAAAGTAAAGTAAAGGTATCCCTGTAACAGGCCCTGGAGGCCCATAAGGTTGTGAGATGTAAGGCTGTCAGCCTTATGCACCGGCCGCCCTTTACACCAAGAATATTCCAAGAATAGTCCAAGAATATTCCTTGTACTCATTTCTGTTAGAGGCTGAGTTGACCCCAGGGCCGTAGTGTGGCTGGAAGGATTAGGTAAACTGAAAAAATCCACCTCATCAGGATTCGAACCCATGACCTTCCAGCTTGTAGCAGTGCCTCAACCAACTACACTACCACGTGCACCACTGGACGATATGATACGTATTATTATCCACCCATTTTCTACTTATTCTTTCAAATTGTAATTTTTTCAAGAGTTTATTGTACAAATTCTGTGTGCATTTTTCTAGGCCATCAGAGTTACATTCCAGCCCATCACAAAATGCGACTTCTACAAATGGCTGTATATTTTGTCTACCCCACTGAGTTACACACCAGTCCATCACAACAATACAAAGTTCCACGCTTAACAGTGCTACGTGACTTGCATAAATCACAAGTTCCATTCCCACTTATTGAATCCACATTCAAAATATTTCTCCAAACCACTTATCAAATATTTTAAAATCATGTTCAGAAGTCCTAACAACAGACACAGTACAAGGGCAAGATGCATCACTTACAACCTTTCCTGTCAAAATGACTTCACCCTTACAAACAACACAGGTTGCACATGTGAAGACTTTCGTGCCAAAGTCAAGGCAGTACAATCATTACTTTGGATGTGAAGGATAAACCACTACCTAATTCACGATGACTAGAGTCACGGCTGTGTAACCATTACACTAAGTACACAAAATTTGCATGATGTGCAAAATAAGCCTCTGCCAGCTTCCTGTGAAGCCCAGTCCCTTAAGTGTAACCCTTACATCTTATGTGCGGGATACTGCCATTGTCTGTCTAGCAGTCAAGGAGTTCTGGATCTATTCCATTCATCCAATAATGATTTCAAATAACTTCCTAAGTATGCTGAGCTGCATAGATTCTGAATTTTTAAGAGTTCACATAGTGTTTCTTATACTCAGCAGACATAAAGGCAATAGGCAGTGGAGGCCCATAGGGTTGTGAGATATTGAGGCTCCCACATTTTCTATACAATCGGCTCACAGATGGTGGTGAGGTTGTCAGCCTTATGTGCCAGCCACCCGTTACCCCAAGGAAGATTCCTGGTATTCATTTCTGTTAGAGGCTGAGTTGACCCCAGGGCCACAGTGCGTCTGGAAGGCTTGGGTCAATGGAAAATAATCAAATGGCCTCATCGGGAACCAAACCTGCGACCTTCTGGGACGTAGCAGAGGGGCTCAGCCAACTACACTACTGTGTGCGCCCCTTGTATTCTGTCAACATATTACGTCAAATTTGTTTCATATTTCAACATTTTGTAAAATATGGGTTTTGCTGAATTTGGTGCATACCAAATAGTAGTCTAGTTCAGTTCAAGTCCCTCTATGAACCCTCAAGAGCTGGTAAAAATTTTGGTGATTTTTCATCTGCTATGAAATAAATTTATTTCTTCTACCTTACCATGAAAATGTAGGAACATTTTTGTGATGCTGCTGTGATGTCATAACCTGTTCATTATTCTAAAATTGTGTTATGTGCATAAGTTGACTGACCCTTCAATGAAGGCATTTAAACATTATGCGCAATGCTAGCAATACTGTATTTGAGTGTCATGCTGAGTGTGAACTATTTATTGTATGTTCTGTCGACACAATTCCTCTACATATTGTTTTCACTTTACATGTTTCAGCGAAAGAATATAAATTTATTACATTCACATAGGAATTGGGTCAATGGAACATATAATAAATGGACTCTGCTCGACGCTGTACTACAGTCGTGTATTTTGTATGGCCACATAAAGTTTTACACTAAAAGTTTAAACCTTCATAACCAATCACATGGTAATTTCCAAACCTTCATTACCAATCACTTACACCATGATTTCATAATTATTTTTTTCGCACAGAGCTGAAAAAATATACCTTCACTTATTAAATGAACATCCTGTATATACAAGTGGAAAGCAACCAGATTAGATGTGGAGATTTGTGTGATACCTCTAGAACCATCCATCCAAACACAAATCTGCTTCACATTTGCCATACCATAAACTGTTTCTATGCGTTTTCTGTTATGTTCAGTAAATTAAGCATCTTCTCTGTGAATTAGAATTTTTTCCTATGGCAGGAATCTGCTCTACAATATGAAGTTCAGTCAGTCTCTTTGGGGACAGTTCAGTTGAAAGCTGACCATACAGAGGGCAAGGGACACTGGACTCATGTTTCTATACAAGACCTTGTATTAGAAGGGGCATGAATTTCATAGGGTCTATTCCTTTACTGTCTGGCATGGAATGGTAGACTATTACAGAATTATGAATAAGTACATTTTGTACCCTTTTAGAATAATTTCATGTACCACTTGGAACCTTCATTTGCTCAAGCAAATAAGGCTGTAGCATCTGATCTCTAAGATGATTTGCTCCCATGTTTCAATCGTAGTCATAAACAACTACAGGTTTTATTTTTCATTATTTGCTTTATTTACTTTTGAGTACATTTCATCATTTTGGTTTATCAAATCACAGTACCTCTCTTCTTATCCTGCCATAGTACACTCTTACACCCCCTGAATACTGACTGCCTGCAATGCTCTCCTTCCATCAATCTTTCATTCTTTATTTTGGGGGAGGGGGGGGGGCGTTTCCTGTTTCTATAACACAGACTGTGCCTACACAGTCTGCACACCTTTGGATTTCTAAAATCAAGCCAACTCTGGATAATTATAAAAATACTGTTCATCCAGACAATATGACCACGATGGTGAAGATGTTCCACCAACTCTGTAACTGTTGCTGAGTGTCTGCATTCACATACTGACTTGTCAGTGCCATGTAATGTCCTGTATTTATAAGGTACGACCAAATATAGCCCCTGCTAGGTTCAGAGAGTTTGAATGATTTGTTGGTTTCATTTACTATTAGCTGCATCAGGGCTCTGTCAAATATAGTTTCAAGTATGTTGACAATATCCAATTAGATATGTCGAACTGTGGGCCATGGATACCACAAAATATTCCCTGTACTGCAGATAGCATCCTGGTGTATTTCTACTCAAACATCACTGAATTCCTTCCCATTTCTATGCCTTGTTTATCATGTGTCACAGTCTCCATTCGACTCCATCAATTATACTGACACTGTCACTGTTGCTACTTGTGTTCCATGAGTCACAAATTGGGTATAATCATCATCACCTGAACTACACTGCTCCTTAATATCATCGTCCAAAACTTAATTTACAATTACAATAATTTAAAACTCTGTTATAAGCATATGGTTGGCTGCAGGCTCAATTACAATAACTGTGATGCCAGTTGATTAAATTAAAAGTTTGAGTCACCAGCTGCACTAACAATTAAGGTCACTAATACATTCACAGAGTTCATTTTCATTACAGCTTGATGCAAAAACTCATCTCAAAAAAATATATCACTCCTAGGCTAGAGGGCAGATAAATTAATCCTGCAGTAGAAAGTACACTGCATATGATACTGCAAACAGGGCATTTAAATATCCGATTAACGGTGTGTCTAAAACCATGCTGTAGGGTTAATTTTTTTTTTGCCATTACAATTAACTGCTGGTTCCCCATTTGTTCCTACTGCATTCATAATTTTTCTATTTAAAATTCTCATATTCATGTCCACAATCAACATAATACAACCATTGGTATATATTTTCTTATAATTCTTCTTATGAAGGAGAAGATAAATTCTCCAAAGGGAAAACAAACTACAAATTTCGTGGCCTGTAGTCCACAAACGAACTATACCAACCAAGCGACCATCGCTTGTCAGCAAAGTTAGTGCCAACTTTTGCAGATAGAGGATGTCACATGGTCAACACAATGGATCCCCATGGCCATTAATCTCGGTTTTCTAGACAGGAGCTGCTATTTTCTTGAAATATCTATTCAATTATCCTCATAAGGCTGAGTGGACACTGTTCCAGACCCACTACTTCTCAGAAAATCTGGTAGTGCTGGGAATCGAGCTTGAGACCTCTGGTTATGTAGGCAGATACTCTGACCACTACACGACAGAGGCGGTCTCTCGAAAAAGGGAAGAATAATGTAAAACATCTTACGAAGAATTACATGTGAAGGATATACATCTCAAATCTTACGATATACATCTCAACTCCAGAATGACTGTGCTATGGCAGAATATCATGATATAGAGGAAATGCACTACTCCAAGAATTACATCTTGTCAATATAACCATTACATTAGATTTGGTGAAAATGAATCTACCCAACTGTTCAAATGTCACGGTACTAAAATATATTTAGCATGGAGCACGAATCACCGTAATAAATTAGATAAAGCTGTATCAAGTTTAGTCTTCCACTGTTCCAACTCTCTAATGTCATACAAGCTGTGACTTACCACTGCAGTGGAGTTGATTTTAAACCTACTTGCCAGCCACACAACCACAGCTGTCACAAGACTTCTACAGAATTCAGCTTCCTTGAACTTACCCTATTGAACACCAGGTGTCAGCATTTCCTTCAGACTTCTCAACTGAATTGCGATAAGCAATGAAGGCATCATGCACCTTGCCAATGCTAGCAAAGCAGCGACCCAGCAGATAGAGGCTCTGGCCAGACTTAGGATCAGCTTCAATAGACTTTTGCAGACAATGAATTGCTACGCTCTCACGCTGGCTCTTCTCTCCGAGTGACTCCACACAATGGTACATCCACCCTGCAGTACAACATTCGGCATATTAAAAAGAATCAGACAAGCATTATTAACATCATCTGCACAGTGTATAATGAGTTCCAAAATATGACATTCATGATGTAGCTGAAATGGCTGTAACTACAAAGTACAAGATGCAAAACACTGGAAGACCTATGTCACACCGTGGGTGATTATGAAGAATACAGTCTTCTTGGTTGTATGTTTAATATACTATGCTAGTCGCCTGCTTCTGCTTGTTTCTCACCTGGCTTATTCTCTGAACCTGAAGCTGTAGGCAGTTCCTCCAGGTCTTTGGATTCTCTCTGAATTACAGACATTGCAACCCAGCAGACTACATGATTCATGTCAGACTCTCTAAGAAGTGCACAGCTTCACAACCGCACTCCTTACTGGAAAACCTACTTTACAGTAAACTAACAGTTACAGCAAGGCAGCCAATTCCATGAAGAAGAGTAATTTTTGAGAACCCAACAGCAACTCCACAATCATGAAATTACCTACGTATTGTGACATGTTGCGCAAAGGAGAACCCCCCACCCCCCCACCAGCAGTGACGCGGCGGGTGAGTCAGCGCTCCCCTCCCCCTCCTCCGCACGGTAACGTAACGGTGATGCAACAGGATTGTTACGGTAGTAACAGCGGCTACTACCGCTAGCGTTACTAGCAACACGGCGCCAGGCAACAAGGGTGCCTATTACGTGGCCGTTTTCCGTATGGTCCGATCAAGGCTACATGGGGAGCAGCGAAGGCTATTCACAGTCAGTTGTATTCTGGCATCTGGAATGTACCAATTGTGATACTGCAGATAGCAGTAATCGTAAATCTGTAATTTGGGTAATTGTAAGAGCGAATGTGAAATAAAATTCGCTATATAAAATACGGTGTGAAGTTATTTGTCGCGATATACGTCCGATACGCGACAGTATTATAGAATCCTGTGACGACAGTGTTTGCATGAGCCCACCAATGGAGTATGATGAGCGAAACATATCCAGTCTTTGAGATTCATTTTTAATACCTTCTCATTCCTCCGAAAGTTACCCTTCCCTCAACTTTTCAGAACAAGATTTGGGAAACATTTTCCACCATTCCCATACATGTTACATGCCCCAACCATCCCATTCTCCTCTCATTATATAGTTTTCTCCAAATCCTTGCTATTTCCTGACTCTTATGCAACATATTCTCCTCACCACTCTCTTTTCAGACCCCCTCGAGTTATCTATGTTCTGGATATATCTTAGTGCATCTATGAATGCTGTGACATGAGAAGACCAGATTATTTGCAATTAGATACCCTGACATGCCAAAGCTTATCAATATAATCCCATTATCTTTAATACTGTCATGTAAACTCTCATTACCAATTATCAGTCTGAAAATGCTTCATCTATTTATTTCAGTGAAATCCCAAAACAAAAAGTTTGTGTGGTACTTGGACACCTTCCAGAATACACACACTAGAACCTTGTTAAGCCGTGCTCTTTATATACCATTTACGTCTTCAGATGGAGCATGGAAATTCAGATCATCATCACAGGGTGAAAATTCTAAGGTTTCTTTGAGGAGCAGTGGATTTCAAAACATTTAATGGAAAATTTTACACCAGATTACATACTTTGAATCACTGATATTTAACATTATACCTCAGACACCCTTAAATTGACAAATATTAAAAATGAGCTTCCACTATATGCAACATTCTAATACTAAAAAACTCTAGGCTCTTAATGGGTTATATAATACCCATATCTATGAAAAGTCTTCCCCTATGCATCGATTAGCATTCCAGTTATCTCTCACTACTGTTTTCAATTACCTGGCTTTCCCCAGTTCCAAATGTCATAACCATTTTCCATGACTTTGGTGCTTCCAAAAAATCCATCTAAATAAACTGCCTGAGTATCTTCCTGTATCATGACTGTTTTGTAATGAGTTGCTAATACAGCCTATGAGGAAATAATCACTTAAGAATTGAAATATCAACAAAATTAACTGGCCAAGCATCCACTCACCTAACTGACGGCATATGTCAGCCTTCAAGTGTGTTGGCAGGTCCTTCTCCTTCAGCAATTGCTCGTAGTTCTCTTTGGCAGTCTTATATTTTCCTTGAACTTCATACAGGTGAGCAATATGGAAACGTACTAGAACAAAATAAAAACATCATGTAGTACATACTGTACCTCAGACCTCACTGTAACATCAAAAACATACTTCTTTCACTAGGTCCATGATATGTATACAGTGGCCGTCTTGTAGTGCATTCAATTTCACTAGAATTAAAATGAGCTTCCACAATGTCGTACTGGTATACTGATGACTCTTTAAGTTTAAAAGTAAGTCTGTCTATAGTAGAGGCATGTGTGGACACTGATGAACAGAGAAGACAGACAAGGACAACTCACTAATAGAGTTGCAATGAAAGGTTTAATTCCATCAGAGCCCTAAGCCCTTAAACGCCCTCTGGCTAGAAATGGACGACCTGCTTAACATTAAACTGTGTTTGAATTTCTGAATATGAAATAGATGAATCTGAAGCTTCAAATGGTTGGAAGTGGTGTTTACCACTTCCATGGTCACTTTCATCATTGAGGTCAAGCCAGAAACTTAGGATATAAGATTTACGGCATGCTGTAGTTCAGTAAACTTTACTTGCTACTGGACATTTTTGAAAATTATACTCACTCATTCATGGGGCTGAGCCTTTCTTGAGAAGCTGCTAGTTGTGCAGCTACTCAAGAACTTCCCAGCATTTTATGGAACCTGAAGGTTCACTGCCGACTTCACAAGAGCCCTCCACTGGTCCCTATCCTGAGGCAGATCGATCCAGTCCATACCATCCCATCCTATTCTTTCTCTCTAAGATCCATCTTAATATTGTCCACCCACCTACGTCTGGTCCTCCCAGTAGCCTCTCTCCTTCTGGCTTTCCCAGTAGTATCATAGATGCACTCCTCACCCATTCGTGCTAAATGCCCTGCCCATCTCATCCTCCTTGACTTGAACAATCTAGTTATATTTGGCAAAGAGTACAAGTTATGAAGCAATTTTCTCCAGCCTCCTGTCATGTCATCTCTCTTCGGTCCAAATATTCTCCTCAGCACCCTGTTCTGAAATACTCTCAGTCTATGTTCCTCCCTTATTGCCAGAGACTAAGTTTCACACCCATATAGAACCATAGCAAAATTATAGCTCTGTATATTCTAATTCTTTTAAGGTTTTAGACAGCAGGCAAGAAGATGGAAAGTTCTGGACCAAATGGTAGCAAGCGTTATCCAAATTCAGTCTTCTCTTAACGCCTGAATCAAGTTTTGATTTGTTACTATCGTTTCCAAACATCTGAACTGTGCAAATTTTCAAAGGATCTGTCAGCTATCTTTATGTCATGATTCTTCCCTGCAATCTGGTGATGAGACAGCAATATATACTTAGTTTTCTCTGTGTTTACTTCTAGACCAACCTCTTTACTTGTGTCAATTAAAGTTTGTGTTTTTCTTTAAGGTATCTACATTATCACCCAGTAGATTCACATCATCGGCATAGACCAACAGCTGATGCGTCCCATTTAATTTCAGTCCCACCTGGTTTTCCTGGACCTTCCTAATGACATATTCTAAAGCAAAGTTGAAAAGCAGTGTCAATAAAGCATCTCCTTGTTTTAGACCATTCTGAATAGGAAAATTATAAGACAAATGTTCACCTATATGGACATTACCATACATTTCATTTAAAGCATTTTAATCAGCCTAACTAGGTTCATGGTTGCCCCAAACTCTATGAGAATATTGTACCATACGTCCCTCCTAACTGAATCGTAGGTTTCATTCAAGTCTATGAATAGCCGCTGTACTGTCTCACTCTATTCCATTTTTTTTCTCCATTTTCTGATGAATGCAGAAGATCTGATCACTAATTGATCTGTTATGTCAAAACCTACACTGACAACATATTAATAAAAGATAATCAGCGTCTCCAATACTTACTCTCTAGCTTGGAGAAGGTGCTTGGGCTGGCGTCAATAAGGGACAGTTGCAAGTGTTTCAATGCTGATTCAAAATCATTGTTCACTTTGAACATCAACCCAAGCCGCAAGTGAACTTCATTTGCGCGGGAAAACCCAGGATCAACGTACAACACTTGCTGAAAGGCTTTCACTGCCCTGAAATAAAAGAAGCTATTGTTAAACAAGCAATATATAGTGGGAACGAGCATTGAAATATTCCTCCTCAGCTTCACTCACTGACGCACCTCTCTCCTGCTATTAATATTGTCACATGGTGACTACAGATGAAGGCTTGGATTAGTAAACAGATGTTCTGAACACTTACAACTCAGAATTACAAATAACTATAACGCTGCACCATAACCCACGCACTCGCTAACTGCTGGTATATGGCCTCAAGATGGACCCAACAGAAAACACCGCTTCCAGCAGTTCTTCTGCTGTTGCATGATGTAGCTGCAAAACACAGTTCCCAGCGGTACTCCTATTGGTTACGTTGGGTGAAGTGACATAATCCATTGTTGTGTCACTGTTTATTCTGTCATAACCTTGCAATGGACCTCTCTTCTAATTAAACTATTCTGATATTCATGCCATGCCACAATATGCATTGCTTCCATTCTACCTGGTTTGAGTTTCTGCCAGAAATAGTGGCATATCACTGCCAGACCTCGGGATATTAAGAAGTCATTGGAGACCTTAAACATGAACTGGGATAGTTCAATTCCCAGCCTAAGTGCATATATGTCTCTGTGGCCAGGCCAACTCTGTCCCCCGCCCAACCAATGAGGGCAGATGGTTCCTTCCCATTAGAGACAGCAACCACGCTATACAGCTATCCACTCACATCCACCTAATGCCAAGGATTCGAACACATGGAGTTTTACCTCCAACACAAACTAGCGCCGAGGTCATGTGGATCTACAGATCCATTCCCTCATCTGTCTTCATGGCGTAGTGCTTAATTAGTTATGCTTAGGGATAACTTTTCTGTGGTCTAGTGGTTAGAGTTCCTGGCTACAGATCCAGAGGTCCGGGTTCGATTCCCGGCACTACCAGATTTTATGAGAAGTAGTGGGTCTGAAACGGGGTCCACTCAGCCTCGTGATGATAATTGAGGAGATACTTGAACGGAAAAGTAGCGGCTCCGGTCTAGAAAACCGAATTAACGGCCGTGGGGATTCGTTGGCTGACGACGCGACACCCTCTATCCATTAAAGTTGGCACTAACTTCGCCGACAAGCTGCGGTCGCTCGGTCTGTATAGTTCGCTTGCGGACTACAGACCATGGAGTTTGTTTTGTTTTTTTGTTTAGGGATAACTTTGCCTTTTACCAATATACCTTCCTGGTGTGGTGTTCAGACACGGGTTGCTATACATTTACATTGTTATACGCATAGCACTTTCCCGACAACCAATATGCTTCCTTGGGAAGGCGTCGAAACAAAGGGACACATTTATCTTAATCCTTTAAGAACTTCTCGTAAGAAGGCTGACAGTGTTCAAGTAGTCACCACTCTTATGTTCGCCCCTGATCAGTTCAGCGGACATAAGTCAAACACGAACCCCACCTAAGTTGTTATAAGAACTCTACCCATAATCACTGAGTAGACTTCTGTAGCTGTAACTCTCTAGGCCAGTAGTTGAGAGGTGCTCGGATCGAACCTCGGCCAGAATATCAGCTGAGTGGGATTTATCGTGGTTTTCCTTGGCCCGCCACTATGCAAATACCTGATTCCCAATTAGGCCTAGACTGCAGCCTTCAAAATCCTTCCATTTCATTATTCCTGATCATCCTACTTGCTGACACTATACTATACAGCCCTGAGATACTGAGTATGTCGTAAACCGCAAAAAAGAACACACCCTTGGTGCTAGCGGGGCACACGGTAGCGTAGTTGGTTGAGGCACTATGCTATGCCGGAAGATCGCGGGTTCAAATCCCGATGAGGTCACTGGATTTTTTCAATTGGCCTAATCCTTCCAGCCGCACTATGGCCTTGGGGTCGACTCAGCCTCTAACAAAAATGAGTACCAGGAATATTATTTGAATATTCTTGGGGGTAAAGGGCGGCCGACGCGTAGGGCTGACAGCCTTGCCGCCAGTTATGAGCCGATTGTCTAAAAAGTGTGGGAATCTCAACATCTGACAACCCTCTGGGCCTCCACGGCCTGTTACAGGGATACCATTACTTAACTTTTACTCACCCTTGGTGCTAGCTGAAATGACTAATCTAAACAGTTGCTAAATACAGCTACTCAGTACTGAAAAATTACAGCCTTAACCTCCACTGTCTTCACTAATTTCAGAATATTTCAAACACAGAAAGAATAAGTAATTCAGCAGTAGTTTTATCTTGTTAAGCCAGACATCTTCAAGTTAGAGTGATTAAGCGGAGCGATTCTACGGTTTTATCTCTCATTGTATCAGGCTATACTTTTGTTGCTTGGACATTCTATTTATAGCAACTACGTGTAGTACAATGCTCGAAAATTCAACTGAAAGCCTCAATATTATGTCCACAGAGTAACACCATTTAATTATAACATTACGTTTTAAACACCAACACAAAGGTGAGACCGCAATAAGACGTGCTTATATAGTTGGTAGTGACCTTTCAGCTTTACGCCAGTGAGTATCACAGGCAAATATACCCATGCCGTCTTTTATGAAACGGAAATCACGCAAATACAGTGTATCTACCAACACAACTTAGTATCGAATACAATATCATTATGGTACGGCTGAAAGGGCGTGGAATAAAGAGGCAGTGACATTTTCACTGTACTATTTCAGCACTCTCCGGAATATCGAATGTCATCTGGTGGGCTTTCGAACATGTATAAATTTAGTCTTTCGGTAAAAATATATTACCTCATCCTTTTCTACTTTCCTTAATACCTTTCGTACTTTTATCTCCTTCCCTTCGTTCTCGCGCATTCCTTTCTCATCCGTTTACCTTGCCCTTCTTACCGCCATTGCTCCCTTCCTTCTGTTCCTGAAGCCCTAAATAAAAGCTATTTAGGTAACATGCCGCATAATAACGAAGAATATGAAACGTGCTACGTACTATGTTATACCAATGTTTCCCCCGGGGATCGCGTTCTCTATGGCCGCAAGCACACAAAGACAGGCATAGCGGCATTTGTTAAGTGTAGAATTAATTATGTTCGGCAAGTGGGAGCACCAGTATCCTGGGCAGGAACCGGCTTATAAGGGAAGTGGAGATCGAATTCCACCCAAACAATATGAACAGGATGAACAAGTTGTGAAAGCCTCTTCCACTCCCCGAAGGAAAGAAGATGGTTCTCCCCTAGTGCAGTAGTTACTTCCTCCTAGGATATTTCTCGACCTGGGTCTCGAAAAGGGGTCGCACTTCCCGTTCGCAGGGCTTCTGAAAAGAGTTGTGCTTCCGCGTTCTTTCTGATGAAAACCAATGCTGTGGCCCTCAAAAGGGCCATTTCTTTTCGCGATTTCATTACCCGGGGTCTTAAAAACGGCAGTTTTCCTGTTCACCATTCCTGTTAGTCGGACTGGGTTCCATCCCCCCCCCCCCCAGGATTTCTGTGACCGCCCTCTTTGCATTCCTCACTACACACACTTCAAGATGAAGTTGGAGGCACCACATCCCTCCATATCGTCGGGATCTGCCTACAAGACAGCAATCTAAATTGTCCTACTACTTCATGGAAACTCTGGCCTGTAGAGTAAGGCAATGTTGACAGCGACTTATTGGTGACTGTCGCGCAATTCACTGTCCAGTTAGTATCTGTCTCGTTTGACTGTTGACGATCCTGCAACGTAATCTGTTCAACAGATAACTCATATGAGGGCCATATTTCTGTTTGTATCACCAACCACTGGCCTCGTTCGACCGTCCATTTTACATTATAACTGTTTGGTACTGTGAGGGAACAGTCCATTGCTAGACAACGGCTCACTAGAAGGCGCGTATCCGCGGCAATGAAGACGCTTGTAGAAATCATAGCGTTACCACGAGATCGACACACGTTTCGTAGCAACGGATTAAACAGATAATAACAGGATAACTGTTCGAGATGGTGGTCTCCATTCAGTTCGCCACCAGTTATAAAAGAGTGCATTCGTAACGAAGTTCATGAGAGTTCAGCAGCAAGTGAGTCTTCGTTCTTCATTAGTAAGTAGCCGATTCGTAATTCATAACCAAGTCAGTAACAGTGGAACAGAAGACACTCGTAGTCCAGTAAGGTACGGAGGGAGTCTTAGACAACCATTCATTGTGGGCTGTTATAACTGATTGTAATTGTAATGGAAGAGCCAACAAATTCAATCATGCAACCCAGAACCCATTATTATTAGTCACGGAACCCCGGACACGTGACAATACACTACTCGCATGGAGACAGTACTGCTATTTCACCAAGCCAAATTCAAACAGAGGATTCAGCCAAGTCTCCTGTGCACCAGATACTTAGCAGCCTCCGTAAAAGAGTATTAAATACATAAACAAATAATAAAACTGAGCTCCCCTGGACAAACACAATTCTCTAGTAAAAGGATCTGCGCAGAAAGTCGCATGCAAACGCCGCAGCGATGAACCGCGTCAACGTTGCTGGAATCGGCATCATTACAACTGGACCCCCCCCCCCAACTAAAAACGCACATACCAAGCACAAGCGTCTCCATACCGTTAGCATTGTGCCCGACTTTTATTTACTCCACAATCACAACTGAATCACAGAAAAGTACGTATCCCGTGCCAATGATTCCTGATCAAAGTTCCGCAGAAATCCAAAATAAAAATAATGAAATAGAATTTACAAAAGTCTCTTCCATCTTAGGATATGCGTGTCCGGTTTGTCTTTGTAACAAATTCACAACCAACGCAGATGATATCACCCACTTCTAAGTCTGCGCTTTTATTATAAAGAGATTTCAACTTATATTTACATTATACTCGGCAAATGAAACAACTACTTACTTACTTTAACAACTCAGTAAAAATCTGGAACAACCCTGAAGAAAGACAGCAAAACGGTCCCGGCAACACAATGTAAATGCACTGCGTCTTCGGCACAGCACGAGACCAGAATGACGTACGGATGACTGAGACAGGCTCCGGTATGAATGAATGAGTCATGATGTGAGTAACGCCGTAACGTGTCTTCATGAATGAGTTACAAGAAACTTCTCGTCATGCGGAAGTTGAAGACCGGCGATATCCCAGAAGCAGAGAGCGTGGCGGGATAACAAAAAATGAACGAAAAAGAGAATAAAACTACTTCCGGCCCACAACGGAAATTCCACCTACATATTTCTCAACATCTGAAAATGAAGATGTAGAAATTAAAAGCACAAGCCATAAGCCATGCTGCGCTTTAGGGTTCCGAAGAACTAAGACTGTGCGTTTTAAACACCATTCATACTAACATTTACAGTAAACTAAGTTAAGTAAGTAAGTAAGTAAAGGCAGGCCGCGCCACAGCTCAAGCGGTTAGTCGCTGGCTTCACACCGCGGCTGCCCGGGTTCGATCCCGGGTCTGGTCAAGTGGGCTTTGTGGTGGACAAAGTGGCGCTGGGGAAGGTTCTCTCCGAGTACTTCGGTTTCCCCTGCCAATCTTCATTCCACCAATTGCTCCACAATCACCCTCACCTATCATCTGGGGCTGGTACAATAGGCCAGAAGTGGCCGCAGTACAAGGGACTTAGTCCCACCCCACTAGCAATAAAAGAAAGTAAATAATGGTATCCCTGTAACAGGCCGTGGAGGTCCATAGGGTTGTGAGATGTTGAGGCTCCATTTTCTCTACAATCGGTTCACAGATGGCGGTGAGGTCGTCAGTCTTACGCGCCGGCCGCCCTTTAGCCCCAGAAATATTCCTGGTACTCATTTCTGTTAGAGGGTGAGTCGACCCCCAGGGCCATAGTGCGGCTGAAAGGATTAGGTAAATTGAAAAGATCCACCTCATAGGGATTCGATCCCGCGACCTTCAAACATATATCACATTACAAATCGCATCAAAAACAAAAAAAGGCCACCGTGGTTTTAGTCCGCAAGCGAACTATACCGACCGAGCGACCGCCGCTTGTCGGCGAAGTTAGTGCCGACCTTACACATCAACCTAATATTATCTATCAATTATCACACCAAAAAATTTGTATCGTTCAGATCTACCGACAGAAACACAATTCGCGACTGTATACTGTTCTCGCCTGAAACTGCACAGCCACAGCCGTGCCGGCGTTGCTGGGCACGTTCAGAGGTAACAACTTCATGAGGCGGTCTAATCCCACGTTTAAACAGAAATCGGTTACTTAATCTCTAATACTGATATCCGTGAGTAAAGAGGCGGACGTATACTACAGACAAGCAGCTCGCCAACAGGTGTTCGAAGAACTCCTTCCCTTTGGGGCTCAAAACGCATTACCTAGGAACTAAGGGCTTGAACACACACAGCGACATTAGTCGTACGGTTCATGTCGCATCAAGTAGTAGAATATAAAGTGTAGTCTTAGCTTTCATACGACATGCGACATCCACCGTACGACAGTGGGAAAGCAAAGAAATGTATTTGGTCGCACTAGTGTGAAAAGGAGGTCGTACGCAAAAAACATCGTACGACATTTTTCTCCGTACGACCGGTCGCTGCGTGTGTTCCAGCCCTAATATATGTAGTACACGATATCACGTAAGACAATAAATCGAAACTGTTCATGAAGTGCATGCTAACATATATATTTCGTATCTTTCCTCAGTCACTCCACTCAACATTAATACAGTACAGACTACCGCCCAATTCAGTTACCCTATTATCTCAGTGCACCCACCTCTGCATGTGAAAGACTGTTCCGAGAGGATGTGCAACAGGGCATATGAAATCTCTCCTACTCAATTTCAATTTCTCCTTTACGTGATACGCCTACAACCCGTTTTCACTAATACAATTCTGGCGATGAAGTATAACCATAAGTGCAAGAAATGTCACTGCGAAGTGGTCACGGACATATAGAGCTACCGTCTTATGGGCGGAAGAAACATTACAACAATGTGTTCAGTTAATAATGTAACCGCACGCCCCTCGCTGAAAATTATTTAATTGGGTCATGGCCAGTTTATGCCTACTTTCACATCCTGAGAGACGCTCCTCTGGCGAGATACCATCCCGGGACCGTCTAGTTGTATTTCAACATTGTCCCCCTTAGGCTTAGGGTGTCACTACTGTCATTAACGTCGCCAGTTTGCTCCTAGTGTCATAAATCCATGGGCTGACATTGTGTAGTAATAGTAGTAGGGGTCTTGGGTTCCCTGCTCATGTGCCTTGGAGACCTGAAAAGGTTCATGATGGACATCTCGAAAAAAACGAATGTAGGACAGATGCCGGGCTCGACCTTTGGCTTTCTCTTGTTTTTCTTGTTTTTGTTTTATGCCCACTAAGGGACTTGTAAAAAAAAGAGGCAGTCGGTTATAGGGAGCGGAGGTGGACAGTTGAAGAGGTAGACGCAGAATAGGGAAGTAAGTAAGAGGAGGGTAGCGAGCTGGGAGCGAATTGGTGTGAAAAGGTTAAGAGTGACGGAGCGGCTACCTTGAAGGACTTACGTAAACAGTGACAACTTTAATGTAAAATAGCAATATACGGTGTGTTCTGGGGACCCTGTACTTCATGAACCCCGAAGTGTGTTCCACTCCCATATCCGAAGCACCCGTATCCCTGGGACAAAGGTATCACCTCGAGCATTAGTCGTGGGTGCTGTACGTCGGCGGTCGGCTACAATAAGTTTCGTATATGAAAAGTTTTGTTACGACCAACTGAAGTACTCAGAGAGTCGCGAATAATCAGTGTCAATGAGCAGGCTTTACATCCTAAGTATCTGCAACTGAAACAGTTATGTTAAATAACCTAACGGCAGAGCCGAGTTCAATCTAAGATCTTTCCACTTACGGAGAGGTCTACAGAGTGACCTGTTTCCAAAGACTTTCCAGCCATAACTATGTGTAGCTTTCCTGTTTCCCCAAATTCGGGTTAGCAAATAAACAAAGCCATAGTTCCAAACCTCTAACATCTCCAACTACCCTAAGACAGTGTGCAATGTGGCAGGGTGGAACCTACAGGGGATGGACAAAAATATGAATATTGGAATATACGGAAAAGCGAAATGACTTCACTCGAGTTCCAGTGTCCCAAGGGAGCAGCAATGTGGCCAGAAGGAGAATTAGAAGACATAGTGTATGACGTTACATGTGCTATAGTTACAGTAATCTTCAGAGCGTAAGAACTAATTGTATGTAGTTTGTCCCACCTTCCCCTTATAATGTGAAGATCTCATAATCTGGTTACTTTAAACGACCGGCACTCGAGCGGATATTCGCCCCGGACTCGTTTAATGTCTAAATATGTGATCTGGGTATGTCCGACTTTTCAGTCGTGGTCGCCGGATCATGCCTCAAGGATATCAAAGAGTAATGGGGGTTGTTACAACGAAGACAACACCGATAAGAACAGTAACACAATACAACTACGTGTACATAAGACTCACCCCAGTCAGCGCCACAGCACTTTATACAGAACAGTAAACTAACGTTTATTTTTGTACAGGCACAGATAAGCAGGCAAGATTAATCAATATGGTTGCACCATGGTAATTAGAAGTACTCGCTGTCAGTGTTCCAGCTCATAAAATTTTAATACCACTCTTGTTACTCTGCATTCATAACAGGCTGCCACCGAGTTATCAGCTACCATCACTTTTTTTGCATTACCTCAATGCAGTCAGTTCCTTCATCCTGCCATATTATATGGCGCCGACGTGTATTCATAGGGTCCCATGGTCACCATAATGATAATCTTTATCTCAGGATGTTACGAAAGGTTTTAATAGCCTAACGTTCTGGTACCGTATAAATATGTGATGCTTTCGTTAGCGTAAGATGAAGTACTCTCAGCAACTGACAGATGGCGTTGACATAGTTGCATGTCGTTCCGTAACGCCCTTAACGTTACAGACGAGATATAGAGTACAATCGGAATACGTAACTAACTTTATTCTGATAGTGAATACCATATCAGTTTTCAATTATGTGAGATTCCGTTGTGTGTTTATGGATGATTTACAGATTTTCCGTTCAATTTTTAACGGACACCGTACAATTCCCTGTCAGTGTCAAATATATGGCTATTGGTGTCACTGTTTTGAGTTGTGGACAGAACGCAGTCGGACATACACGCAGTTCCCCAGGCTTTAGGAACAGGAATCACAAAAAGAATACGAACAGCTTACCTGTCATTCCCCTTCCTCTTTAACCAATTATCATAATCACCAAGGCAACCAGTTTTGTGGAGATAATAAGAATGACATGACCTTCCCCATGTTATTGCCTACAGGAACTCCACAAGCGACCCATACCAAACATGATGACTATTCTGGTCAATGACTTCCGGAATCAAACAATGAATAAATAAACTGGGACTGCATTCCAGCCGTGAAATCGTCACGTCAAACCGTCCTGGACTTGTCTGCTCTGCTAGTAGCCAAATTACGCTGATGGAAACACAGCTTTGTAAACTAAATTACTGACCGGGAGGGAGAGAGAAAATGCACAAGGTCCCACAGGGGTGCGAGACGTCGAGGCTCCCACATTCTCTACATAGACGGCTCAGTTTGCCAACCTCACGCGCCAGTGTCCAGGAAGATTCCTGGTACTCATTTCTGTTAGAGGCTGAGTCGACTACAGGGCCATAGTGCGCCTGGTAGAACTAGGTCAATTGAAAAATCCAGCGACTTCATCGGGATTCGATCCCGCGACCTTCCGGCATGTAGCATAGTGCCTCAACCAACTACGTTAACGCGTGGCCCTTACAAACGCATATGCTGTTCAGGTCTACTCAATGTTCACGTTAATAGACACAGCTCTGTTGCTGGGAGATCCAATCAATGATGAGATCAACAATTCCTTGTTACCCCCTTTGGTGCTACAGCCTCAATTTGGGCCTTGGCACACCTTCACGAAACTCTCCGTTTCACTTCGATTTACTAGTTCTTAGACATTTTGTAGGACTCCTTGGACGGGTTGTCGGCTCGTCGCAAGGCCTCTACCTGCATACATACACAGAAAAACGCGCGCGCACGCACACACAAACACTAAACATCCATGCCCTGAGTGGGATTCGAACCCACGACCCCAGCATCCGAGCGAGTGAAGACAGGTCATGTCTTAGACCGCTTCGCTACCGTGACCAGCTGTTAACTTATTACACAGCACAGAATCTTCGTTTAGAACCT
Source organism: Cryptotermes secundus (assembly GCF_002891405.2). Lineage (NCBI taxonomy): Eukaryota > Metazoa > Arthropoda > Insecta > Blattodea > Kalotermitidae > Cryptotermes > Cryptotermes secundus. The sequence continues at coordinate 1,045,960 of NW_019734351.1, forward strand.
AACAGTTACTCTGCTGGCCAAGAAACTTCCTGATGTTCATGCAACCCACAGGTTGGCTACCATGCTCTCAATGAGCCGCCAAAGGCACCCATCTTGGACCATTTGAATAGACTCCATGTGTCACAGGTACCATTATCCCCGTGCTTAATTAAGCACCACGCGAGATGAAGGTATGCATTGTGGTGCGTGGTTAGCTTCTCGCCTCGGCCACTTTATCCCGAGGAAACAGTCCTCGATGTGTCTCTTCGACAACAGAATGGGTAGCCCCATAACCAGTCTGGACAGTGGAGAAGAGGAAACGTCTTCTTATTACAGGGAATCGAACCTTGGTTCCTCGTTCGACCAGGCCGCAGCCTAATCGGTATACCGACTTGAGACCTCTTGGCTACTAGGGCCACATGGTCACGTGTTATTTATCTAACACACATGAATTATAATACTATCCTCGTGAGCTCCTCTCTTGCGGCTTTCCAACCAAAATGTATGCAATTCTCATTTCTCCATGGCATATCATATGCCTCGCCCTCCTTTATTTAATCTCTCTAAATCTTGTTAGGGCCGAAATAAATTCCACCCAACACCTTTTAATGTCGAATCTCATTACAATCCGTTTAAAGAGTGTGGACAAGGAACGCAACAGGGCAGACGAGGCCCTCGCACTAAGCGTTCATGTGACACTGGCTTTAAAGAAAGAAAGTTAAACCACAGCCGTGAAGACATCTGAAAAAAAAATTGGCACTGAAATGACAAAGAAACTACTGTGCATCTTCACCCCTACGGATGACGTTTCCATCCTGACTGCAGTGCGTTCAACCCGTGACACGTGGAACTGGGAATTATTCCTGGAAACTGCAGCATGAAACATGGCGTGTCTCATACTCTCCGGCAACTATTCGTGTGGGTCTTACACAGGAAAAAACTGACGTCATGTAACCAGCTACTGCACGGGATTTCGTTACTATCCTTTACGCTTTACAGCACAGGGGCAGCTTCCAAATTCGCAGTGACACAAAGTTTTGGTCACAGAAATACGAACTGGAAACACCAGGCCGGGTATTATACTTACTCATGGAGCTGAGCCCTTCTTGAGGAGACACCAATTCTGCAGCTAATCAAGAATTTCCCATCATGTTATGGAACTCGAAGGTTCAATACCGTGTTCACAGGAGCCTTCCATTGGTCTCTATTCTGAGCCAGATCAATCCCATCCCTACCATCCCACCCTCTCTAAGATCCATTTTAATATTACCCACCCACCTACGCCTTGGTCTTCCTAGTGGCCTCTTTATTTCTGGCTTTTCCATCAATATCCTATATGCATTCCTCGTCTCTCCCATTCGTGCCACATGTCCTGTCCACCACCTCATTCTGGCCGGGTACTATAGAGACAAGAATTGTATATGACGACTGCATCTCTATTTACCTGTCACGATCCAACAAGCCTCAAGGCCACGGAAAGAATTCTCTCTACTTATCAGGAAGTCAGATGTTTACAATTCGGCTTGCCAGTTTTACTACGTTGCAAGACGTTCGCCGCAGCTCTGTTGCGTTGGGAACTGTAACCTCTAATTCGTTTAACAAAAGTTCATAAAATCTGTTACGGATCGTGCCTTGCACTAAACTGTTGAACTCTCTGCTGCTACGGAAAGGTCATTATAATTCGTCGTCGGTTGTTGCAACTACCAAGAAGCGGCATGACTGGGAAAATCTGATATCAGAAGTCTGCATAAGTGGACTATTTATGGTGTAAGGAAGCTCTTCACCAAAATTTCTGAGAAATCCGAAAGTTTCAATGACACGCATGTCCTTAAAACACAGGTACGAAGTGTGAAAGCGTGTAACGTACATCGCACCATAGTACAAAAAGTCCGCAATGAAACTTCAACATCTTCACGGACCATAAGAAAGCATAAGAAAGAAAATAAGCTACAGGCACGAACTCTGAAGAGTCGTAATGTCTTCCTTGAAACGTCGTGTAGTTCGGAAAGAGCCCTTTAATTAATAACTGCGTACAGTAGTACATAAATGTTATAACAAAGGGGAATATCCTATATCAAAATGTTGAAAAATGTGGAGAAAACCGGGGTTTCTGGATCACATTAATCATTTTTCGATTAAGCAAAAATGGTTGGACACTGAGAAAATGTAATAATGGGAAGACACTTCCGACAGAACGAAAACTGTGGCAAAACTAGTGGGATTTCTTAAGAAAATACATCATAACATTAGTTAATCTGATAACACTACAGCCAGGCCGCGCCATAGCTCAAGCGGTTAGTGGCTGGCTTCCCACCGCAGCAGCCCGGTTTCGATCCCGGGTCTGGTCAAGTGGCGCTGGAGCGGGTTTTCTCCGAGTACTTCGGTTTCCCAAGGCAATCATCATTCCACCAAATTATCCATCATCATAATCATCTGGGGCAGGCTACAATAGGCCAATCAGTGGCCGCCGTGCCGAGTGGACCCGTTGGACTCCACCCCCACTAAGCGAATTAAAAAAAAAACACTACAGCCATTTTTTTTTATTTAGACGAAACGTGAGTAAAGGAGACGCTACAGTAGTTTATAAGTAACTCAGTTATCCAGAACAAAAGTCAGTAGCTGAGATAAATGATGCCAGCTATCATTCGGTTAGCTTGAGCAAATTCTCTTCCATGTGCCTTTAAAAAAGTGCGACAGAGCAGTACTACTTCAGCGTGTTCAATTCGTCGAAGGTCGCGCGAAATACGTGGACACGAGATTTACCACCATACAATTTCCTGTACAATCCCATAGAATTACTACTGAAACTTTTAATTTGACAAACTGCTTACGTGCAGTGGCATTTATAGAGTAACAGATGAATATTGGAAAATCTATGGGACATGCAGAAAGGTTACAAGGGGAGGATTTCGAAAACGAATGTGTCAAAGGCAGCGTTATTAAGCCGATATCAATAAGTAGAAGGGGCAGAGACAATAATATTGACAGCAATAGTAATAGTGATCGTGAAAAAGAACCTGCGTGAGTGTAAGGGTGTACGCATTCACATATGCTTTATTTCCTGCGTCTAAATAACCCACAACTACGAGTATATGAAACCAGTTAGCGGTCTCCGTAGTCTAGCAGTAACGTTCCTACCTCATGACTCAAGGTACGCGGGTTCAAACCCGGCGGAGGTCGTGGAATTTTTAAGGGCGGAAAAATTCAGGGAACAAGTCCTCCGGGAGGGACTTTAAGCCGTGGGTCCCGTGTCGTAGATTTACGGCACGTAAAAGATCCTCGTGTCTCTAGGAGACCTCTGAGCAAAATCAGGCAACAATTTCCCGCCCAAGTAGTTTCCAATGCCTCTGGTAGACGGAAATATCACGTACCGAGACGACCTCGTTGGCTGAACGGGGCTGATAGCACGCACCAGTACCGGTACGGTATGGCAACAGTAGAAATTAAAGGGGGACGCACAATGGACCAATAACTGGTCTAAGTGCATGGGGAAACCCACCCCCTCTAATAATAATAATAATTCAATTCAATTCAA
>NW_019734351.1:1050077-1094296 GCF_002891405.2 Cryptotermes secundus
CAGAAGGGCAGAATTTAGAGCCAAAATAAACTTGAATAAGAAAGAGAGCATCAAGGCGATGTCTCCTAGTACATAAAGTATGTAATTTTAACTCCTCAAGAGCAAGAGAATAATTGTAGTGAACTTTAGGAAAGAAACGTTTAAAACAAAGGGCCGCAAACCTCTGCTGGATGCGTTCCAGCTTGTTGGCATCAGTTGACGTAATCGAATTCCAGACTACGGACGCATATTCAAGTTTAGACCTAACTAACGTAGTGTACAAACTGAACATACAGTCTAGCGAAGAGAAATTGTAGGTAATGTTACGAACTAGACCCAATAGTTTCGCACATTGAGAGAAAATGTAATTGACCTGGTCATGGAAATATAGCTTAGCATCAATAAACACTCCCAGGTCTTTTACAGAATTGGTCCGGGCTAATAATAATAATAACAACAACATGAAACCACTTAAGAAAATGAGATGGATTTTAAACAAATGTCTGACAATGTTTACGTTGCAACAACACTTTCACGCAACGTTTTATTGCTGCCTTATGTTACTGAGTGTAATAAAATCCTGTATTGCATTAAGTGGCTAAATAACAAAGTACTTTGTTACAATCGAAAACAAGGATTCTGCCGCAACACAAAATAGCCACGCGTACACGACACATAACCTTGCACAATGTTCTCGTAAACTTATGGGACTGGTTGAGATGCGGTTTTCGAAAACAATAAAGTTTGAACCTTGGGAGCTCCAGTTCACAAAATGCAGCCTGGGTGTTGGTGGTACAATGCAGAGAACACGCATTCGTAGCGGTGTATACTTTCACCTATGCGGTGAATAATTCGAAATCCATAAAAGATATTTTCTTTATTAAAGTAATAAAAGGCAACAGCAAATGTACTCTAAAAGGTACAGCTGCATTAACATGAAACTGAAGAATGCACTGATCGACATATATCGGTGATAGCTACTATAATAGAAGTCCTACAGCAGGTTTAAGTGATGGGTCCCGCAAAATGCCTCCCAAGTCCATTAAAACGGGCTACAAACCGCTCTCGATTGTGACTAGCAATATAGCACAAAAAGCGGCCAGTCTCGATCAGCAGCCGGCACAAACATAAAGATTGCAAATGTTGGCCTGTCAGAAATGGCAGCCACGTATTAACACACAAATTGCAAGTCTGGGTCACAGATACTGCAAATAATGGGCCAGGCCTCACGGTGACCCGTTCTCAAATAGAAGCTGTACACTATATTAGCTGGGCAAAAGAATAAAAATTCTAAATTGTATCTGGGTACGATTCCCTAGAGCAGAAATAACCAAATTACCTGGCCTCAAGCAGGAAAGGCGGAGCAGAGATACGAGTATTGTAAACAAAGGGTATGTATCACACAACAGCAAGTACAAGTACACGAGTGTTAATGATGGCCAAGCCTCAAACAGCAGCTGGATACTAACACAGAAGTGTAATAATGCCCACATCAAAAAAAAAAAAAACAGACGGGTACCAGTAGATAAATAATAAATGGGAAAAAATAGCAGTAGTTTGATATTTGGAGCTTTACAAGCAACCAAAAGGGCATGCTGCCGAATTCATATAATTCTGATGGTACCAGATAAAAAAAAAAAAAGTAAAGCTATCCTTGTAAAAGGCCGTGGAGGTCCACAGGGTTGTGAGACGTTGAGGGTCCAACATTATCTAGACAATCGGATCACAGATGGCGGTAATGTTGTCAGCCTTACGCCCCGGTAGCCCTTTACCCTCCAGGGTGATTCCTGGTACTCATTTCTGTTAGAGGCTGAGTTGAACCCAGGGCTATAGTGCGGCTGGAAGGATTAGGTCAATTGAAAAAATTCAACCTCATCAAGACTCGAACCCGCGACCTTCCGGCTTGTAGCACAGTGCCTCAACCAACTACGCTACCTTGTGTCCCACGATGGTACCAATAAGACTCATTAACACGGACCAAAGAACCTGGGAACGAGTGTGGCCGAGCTCTAGCATAAAAACTGGAAATATGTGGCCCTATCGTGGCGACCATAACATCTACAGAAAAGCAGATAAAATATAAGCAGTCCACTGATTTTCTTAAATAACCCTCCAAACTGATATCCTAGACGGACAAATGAATATAATGCTCTAGTGCTGGTACTCACTTCAAAAGATGACCCGACTTCACTTATTCATATTCCTCTCATGCACACAAGGGTCGATATATCACTTCAGGGCACAGTCGAATGTGTCGCGACAAACCTTCAGTCAGATTCAGCGCACACAAGCCCACTGCTATCCACGACCCCACTCAGCCCACTCTGTACATCACCGCTGCCTACTATCACGATTGTTTTTAGTTTCGTGGAACAATTCTCTTGGTTCGAAATTGCTACATTACACACCACGATTTCTTGGAAACAATGACGCTTGCAACACCACTGCGGTGCAGGGCAGGCGCACAATAATGAACTCACCTGTGAACAATATGAACCGCATGTTACAGGAAAAATCGTATGAAGAATTTCCTCTCTCAAACTAAAGAAAAAGGTAACCAAGAGTGATGGTACACTTTTCGTTCTCTAAAAAGGTATTGTCACGTGACTCGGCTAGGGAAGGACCGCACAGAAAACATCTCTTCCACTGTTGGATGCGTGCCTGTTGCGGCGATCACGTGACGACTACTATACCACTACCTAGCAACGGGCGTGTTTGCAAAGCCATTTTCTAGCAACTGCTGTAGTTACTGACTTTACAATTCTGGCTTTCAGCAGGCATGCCACACTGCTCCTCCATTAAGGCTTACCGCCATTTCTTTTTTATCCGGTCGGTGCGCTCGTAACTTCTGACAGTTGCCGGCGCTCTTACATATCTGGCTCTTAAGCTGTGTGCAGTCTATTCTTTCGCTTGGGCGGTGGCCGGCTCCTCCACAAAATCCTGACACTCGCTTTCCGAATCCTCACAAAGACCCGGCTATTCCTTTTGCGATCTCCAGTCCTACGGACTGTTTTAGGACTTCGCCGACATTTCCCTTGCTTCGCAGACGCAGCTGCTGTTTTAAGCCTCGGTCCCTTATGCCATTATTGCATTTCCGCTGCGCCTGATATAGTATCTTCCCAAGCGTCAGTCCATACGGGGTTCCTTGTACGACATCGTCCTTGATCCTCCTTTTCCGTGGGTTTCGGTATCCCACGGCTTGTTGCTGGTCCCCAGATCGGTCCTCCAGAGCTCCAACAGACTACACTGCGGTCTCTTCGTTAGGGCCTTCTTGTTGCCCGCTACGGCCACTGCGGCATTCATTTCTAGTCCAGTCTTAACTTCGGCATCGATTTGTTCCCGTCCAGTCTCTATCCTGGCCTCCGTCGCTTCTCGGAAGGCCGTTCTCTTTTCGTCAGAACTTCAAATCCAACAAGATAAGGGAGTTATCGTTTATGAAATGACAGCTTTGCATTTATAAATGTAGAACTGTATGACTTTTATAACTACAGTGTATATCTGATATCACCGTCAAAGTCAAAGTCGAAGCCATTCTCTGCGTTATGTGCGCACCCGTGAGCATTTCCGGACACCATCTTGCACGAAACATGTGATAACCTAGCCTAATTCCGATAATCTTGTACAGAACAGTGCGTAAAATTTGTGGCAAATCACATGAAACTTCTGAAATTGCGAAGCGCTGTCTTTCTCATTTTTTTTTCTTTTTTGTCAACACTTTGAACAACATCACTCCCTACAGACTGCCTGCCAAGCACTTAGCTCTTCATCGCGAACATGTGCTCGCTCGCCCATCTTTGAACATTCTACACCAATGTCTTGTAAAAGTTCCTTTACTCATAACATTTTGGCCGTAAATCGCCGCTCATAATTCGCGATAGATTTCCGCAGCCCTCATGTTTTCGGCGGGAAAAATGCGGATAACTGCGGCAATTTCGCAGCTGGCGGGATTATCAAACAAAAAAAAAAATACAAACTCCGTGGTTCTAGTCTGCAAGCGAACTACAGCGACCGAGTGACCGCCGCTTATCGACGAAGTTAGTGCCAAATCGCAGGAAAAATAACTCACACTGTAGATACAAGAACATTAGGTGACCAATTATATGATGGTTTACAGGGAAATGAGTCACGTGACGCTACTTCGCATGCGAGAGCTCACCCCGCTCGTACATTATTTGCCTGAAATAAAGGATGGTTACTTCCGAATACCCCTTGTAATTCGCAGCTTTAATTATTCCTGGAATGTTACTTTATCGAAAGAAATACGTGATCCCCCATCTAAAGTTATATATATTTTCGGGACTACTAGACTGATATAAACCGAAGGGTAGAAAGAAAGACGGAAAGAATGTTCCACGATGCTGCTGTGATGACGGGTCCCTTTCGACACTTCTATCGCCATGCGGCCTTTCTCACTTATTTTCATGAACCATTCCCCTCTTCCGGATCGGTGAGGTGCAGTCCACACTGGTCATTTTTCACATGCGTTCTCTGCACCTTAACGTTTTGAATGCTCATAGTTCAAAACATCACTCATGACGTTAATAGTATTAAGAGTAACTTCTGTTACTGTAGTTAGTGCATTGATTTCCATTGTCCCCATTACTACCGCTGGATATTTCGACTTAGTCACGATCGCATCCAAATCCTTTCCAAATCATCAGTCATCGTATCATCAGACTCTGTATAGTCTTTGTACTGTAAAAGCGTCCTTAGATGGATACAGAAAATTACTGGCTACTGTTTCCCCTGCCAATCTTCATTCCACCAAATTCTCCATCATCATAATCACCCGGGGCAGGCTACAATAGGCAAATCAGTGGCCGCCGTGCCGAGTGGACCCAGTCGGGCTCCATCCTCCATTAAGCGAATTAAAAAAAACTACGCCACCACGAGCCCCACACTGTTTTTATAATGGCCTGCCAACATAAACGCTGACGGTATCGTAGAGCACAAAGTAAAGCACGGGCCGACACCGAGAACTGATACCGGACCGTGCGAACGCAGCTTAATGCATGCATATGGACAAACAGGACCTCAGCATTATGCTTCTGCTAACAACACTTAGCGACTCTTTTCCTAACGCAAAACAAAATGCTGGACAATCCTGTACAACGGCCTAGGCCTCAAACAATAACAGGAAGAAAGATATCTCAACCTAGAAACAGTTAACCCATGTTACGAACTCTCCCACACACGCACTTCCGTTGCTAATATGCTTTTCCTTATGACGTCACGCAAACGCCCCACGGCACGATATGATAACATCCCATACACTATGTTGCTGAATAAATGGAGTAAAAACAATCTTGGAACGAATCCAGGTCAAGGTCGTGAGTGACGTCACATACTAAAGTTCAGTGCAGCAAAATAAAAATATAACTCGCTGCAAAGACGTCCTTACATCGTAAACAATAACAACAGATTACATTTGCGTTCATCGCGTGTAGTTTACAGGCTTTCTGGCTGACAATCCGAAAACTACATTAACTGGCCTGATGGTCGATTATTCTATTACACTGCATCACACTACACCCGTTAATTTCAAGTAACCGAAGACAAAAATCTGACAGTATATGACGATGTACAGCTTATGTGGATAGTTGACTACTATGCATTCCTGGCACAAATGCACAAAAAGAAAGTATATGAGGAAGATCTTGTCAGTCTGTACGCATGTTTCTTCTCAGACACTTCTTAACCCCTTAAAGACAAATGGTTCCTACATGTGCCACCTTCTGTAACAGGCTAACACTCTGTAAACTTCCCAGGGTGTATCTGTGAGTTTCATACAAATCTCACGGTGATATGAAATTTGCCCAAGCAGAATTAACATGACAGTCTTTGTAGCAGAGACGTATGAAGAACTGAATTTGTATATATTATTTAGAAGGAATGCACTCTTCCAACAGGTTAATGAACTTCGGTTAAATATTATATTAGGGGTTCTCAATAAATACGTGCGAAAATGTAATTTCTGTTGGCCTTCAATCGCATATAACAGAGGCCCTAACGTTTCAAGATACAGAACAAAAACAACTTCTGGCTGTGCAGCTGTGTACCCTGTTATGTGTAATATTTTAAAAGGTATTTTATGCCAAATACGAAAAACTGGTAAACGTCACTAAAGTACATTTCTAATTTCCTCTTCGAAACTTCGTGGAACTGGTTTTAACATCATTTTAATGATATTTCGTATATAATTTACAAAAATTAAAACAACTTCCTAATTCCCGACTTATATCCGAGAAGAAAGACCGGAAGCAAACTTGTGGAAATCAATAGGCAAGCTAACCCACACTGCCTACGTGACTGGCGGCAGGTTTCCTCGCGCCAGAGCTTCCTGCTCCTACGTAGTTTTACCACGCTCAAGAGGTCGCAACTGGTGCCTGCTGTATTACCGACACACACAACCACGGGTATCTGCTGGATCTGAATTTGCAATCCGAGACCGCGAGGTATTCTGGGTAAGTTAAGGTAAAGTTCTCCCTGTGCCTAACTGAGCACTACGCCATGAAGGCGTATAGGAGAGTGTATTTTTTTTTTAATTTTTCCTTGGCACTACAGCCCCAGTGGGCCTAGGCCTACCTCCATGAACTCCGTTCACAGGAGAATGTATAGATCCACATTTTTTTGACCCCGGCGCTAGCTGCAGGTCAGTGGTCAGCTTCAAGCCCCCGAGGAAAGAACCCCGTTACCCATTCGATAGGAGGCTAGCAGGACCCCAGGGCCGGTCTGGACGACAAGGAGAAGACAAAATTCTTGACTCTACCAGGACTCGAATTCCGACCCCTCGGCTCAAAGATGGCCTTACGCGCCGGCCGCGATTTACTCCCCAGGAAAATTACTTTAATTAATTCCTGGTACTCATTTCTGTTAGAGGCTGAGTCGACCCCTGGGCCATAGTGCGGCAGGAAGGTTTAGGTGAACTGAAAAAAATTCAATGGCCTCATCGGGACTTGAACCCGCGACCTTCCGGCTTACAGCATAGTGCCTCAACCAACTACGCTACCGGTGATAACCTTAAATCTGTAGGGTTCAGACATACGGACCAAAATAAAATTCCCTCCCGGCCTCCCAACGTAGCCAACCTCTTATCAAATTTCATGGAAACACTTTCAATACTTTCTGCGATCAAGGAGAATGGACTCTGCCGCTTCGCGTTAAGTTCATCTGTGCAAATCATGGGGGGGAGTACAAAACCAAAACAGAGAAATATTAATGGCCCCTTTGTTCTGATACAGGCATGCGTCAAATCACAACATAAAGGCGCAAAAGGGTGTACGAGCAATAGGGCATGTATTCTAGATGTCACCAACAAACAGAAGTGAGAGGTCAGCTTCAAGCTCCGCTCATTTTTACTCCAAAGTAAAAGACCCCTGGCACTACAGAAAATGAGGAAACCGGAATGATGAGGAGGGGATGCAGAGGGAAAATCCAGTCACTACAGTCGCTTTTGTGCTCAGGAAACTCATGTTGGGACTTGGAGGTGAGAAACCACGAATTCTAAACCTCCACGCCCCGTATCCATAGGACAAAAATGTTATCGCATGCCAAAGTGCACCTGGCAGCAAAAACAAAATCCAGTTTTTGCCAGCCGTCCGAATTCTTGCCAAGGGGGAATTCCCTGAAAATGCTGACACTGCACATGCGTCACAACGTCGTGGTGCAATACGTGACACATCGTTCAGATGACTCTTAAATTCAAGGATAAAACATACAAGTAACCAACTTCTAGAGTGCATGTTTCTTCAAACAGAACGCATGCACTCTACGTACGGACAAAGCATAGTCCGCCCTCCCTTTAAAAACAGACCTTGGGCACGAAGGGCGTTACTTCCCTTTATTATCACCGCTACGTAGTCATACTCTCCTCGTTTTACACTGCCGGCAGTAATACGCTTTAGTTTCTTACACAGACCTACAAATGTAAAGTGAGGTGTTCCCTGTGTTTGATCACTTAAGCACTACGCCATGAACACATACGGGGGAGTGAACAAATAGCTCCACCATTCCTAACCCAATTCAAGGCTTATTCCTTCTTAGGAAGTACGTATTACACTTCGGTCAATATCAATATACCGAAAAGGTCGGTGTCACGGTGACACCGTAGACTTGCATTAGTGAGGTGCCTGCTAGGTTCGAACCTTGGCCCAGGTACAAAGCTATCCCGAGTGAGGTTTTACGTCGGTTTTATAGCCAGGCCAGGAATATCAATTAGGCCACACAGAGGCGTACATAAACTAGCAATTCTTCTCTTTCTGTTGCTCCTACTTGGAGCATATGGTGTCCGTGAAACGCTTGTTTCACTTCAGGTTCTCTATCTTGGCCAGCCGGTATGACTCCTTGAACGCGGGATCAGCCCATCGCAAGGCCGCTTACCTATCACAAACACAGAATAAACGCGAACAGACAGTCCTGCCTTGAGTGGGGGATTCCAACCCACGATCCCAGTGTTCGAGGGAGACCAGACATTTCTTGCTTTAAGACCGTAGGGGCACTGTGATCAGCAAATTGGTAATAACGACAGGTAATTTGGACAAAACAATTGGTTACTCAGGGTTCGGAGTGACACGTAGCAATCACGATAGTAACCATTTGTTTCATTTTTAAATCAGACAATATACTCAATATGGTAACACAATGTTTCACTCGTGCGATTATCACTGTGAGTGTGGCAAAATGCTGATTTAGTTTCTATATCAGAAGCAGATATATTTTATATAAATTTAAATTCAAACTTTGAAAAAAGTTGCAGATTATGTGTGTGTTGTCGAGAAACACATCCTCTTCTATGAGTTCTAAAATACCAGTCTTCGAGACGCTTGCATGTGCCTCGCGTCCCTCTTTCAACATGAAGTCGTCCTATAACGTACAACGTTGATACAAATCTCTAATTAGTCAGTAGTTCATCTGCACAAAACTCCCTCACCCCTCAGGCTGCCTCCCAAAGCTGCTAGTCGACTACGCTAAAACTATACACTCGCGCACGGTTGCCCCTATCTCTGACTTCAGCTGTATTCTGAAGACGCCGTGTTGTGAAGGTAATGAATGGGCTATTGAGTCAAAGTCCAACCATGTGGGAACCAGAGTATTTCTGGAAGAATTCCAAAGGTCCGTAAGATTACATTACTTCCGTGCAGAGATAATGCAATGAAATATTCATTAATTCAAATAACCCGAATAATCCAAATATGCGGATCGTAATAATAAATGGGAATGAATTACTTTCATTACATTACGGTCCAACCCAATCAAACAAAATCAAAATAGAATACCGATTAATTTCGCCCAAATTCTGGGCATTTACAAGTTCCTTCAGTCTACGAAAATTATTAATAGTATTTCAACTATACCATGGTTGAAGAAAGCTGTCTTCTAGGATTTGGCACCGTGTATATGTGGTGTTAACCGACGTTTCGGAGGAACGTATAGCCTCCATCTTCAGGGTAGAAGAAAAAATATAAGAAATCTGCACGCGAAGAGACCGTGAGAACCGGTAAAAGCAGACTGCCAGTCTACCCTGAAAATGGAGGCGATACGTTCCTCCGAAACGTCGGTTAACACCACATATACACGGTGCCAAATCCCAGAAGACTGCTTTCTTCATAGTCACCGCCGTGAAAGCCTCAAATCTTATATACCATGGTTGCTTCACTCCAAATCCCTTCCAATTCATTATTGACCAATCCCACCATCTGACACTAGACAATAGACAATAAGACTAGACTAGATAAGACTAGACAATAAGAGAGACATAAAGTGAAACAAAAACAATCACAGTTCTGTTCGTTAGTCTCAGCACTGGTGAGACATCAAGGACGGCAACACACATGGTAGTCCAGCACGGTCAACAATATTGAAAAGAAATGTGCAACGCTAGTAAAAGTAGATACATCAGTCTATCCACGTTTTCATCCCAGAAACTGCTAGTCAACGAATACTGAATAATCAATATAGGGTAAGGAAAGTTGTCCCTGCGCTTAACTAATTAAGCACTACGCCATGAGAGCGTATGGGGGAGTGGATGTACACATCAACGATTTCTTTGCCTCGGCACTAACTGGAAGTGAGTGGTTAGCTTCACGCCCCAGCCGATTCCCCTCCTACAGAGCCTCCGGTACCGACTGTATAGGAAGTTAAAAATTACGCAACAAATTCGACACTTGCCTATATTAAATATTGTGACATATGGTCCGTTTCTATAACTACAGAGGAACATCATCACTGCTAGGCAACTACTCCGTAAATATTCTCGCAGACAATAGGGAATACATCGTTGTAATTTGTTGCTGGGCAACCGCATTGTAATACAACAGACGAAGGTGTTTTCTATGTGATCCGTGCCGAAAAATGACAAGTGGTTCTACAATAACCGAGGAGTGAGTCGTAGCTAGTCGTAGCTGAGAAGCCGTGAATCAAGGGCACGAAGCCGTCATGGAAAGGAGCTGAGAGTTCAGTTCTGTACGGGAGGCTGTGAAGAAAAGAGTTAGTCGCAAGAGGACGGCTGACAGGACTTTAAGCGTAATATCTGAGTGTGTAATTCGGTGAAACTGTTGTTTCCAGGAAACGAATAGTAAAAACACAGTCAAGGCTTAGCCATCTTTGAAATCTGTTATCTAGCAACGACCAGTGCAAGCAGACATAGAAGACTTTATTTATGTGTTATAATTACCGTAATCCTGAGAGTTTTATAATTAATTGTAGTTACGACTGGTGAATATCCAATAAATCGATTCACCGATCCAAACCCCGTCCACTAGTCACTACTACACGTGACATTATAACTTAGAAACAGTGCAGACTTTTGTGTTTGTGCACCGCTGTAATATTTGCAGTACTTTATCGAGTGCAGAACGTGTGACTGTGTACAATGAGGGCGTCGTTTAATTTCCGTGGCCATGCTCCATTCCACCATATGAGAGCTACAGGATGCAGTGACAGAACAGGCTCCGGTTCACCAACAGAAACAGGTGTAAAGGTACAAGTTAAACGGGTTGTCTTCTAGGGACGTTTCTCTTGGTCGAAGAACAAAGGATTTTTCAGTTTGTTGATACCAGTTATATTGAAGTCATATTTTACCCAATCGCATGACTCCGTCTGCCCCAAACGATGGAATTTCTTAATTGTTATGTTGGCGCCGAAAGAGCGGAGGGTGTTCTCCTGTGCCGTGTGGGCTTTCGTTGTAAGCGATCTGCAACACAGCTTCCTCCCTCACATGCCTTACAACTGACGGCCAAAACAAAGGATCGCTTATGATCCATTTCAGTACTGTAACTACTTCTGAAGGACACAAAGACGCAAAATGTCCCTGTATTCTGATATGAAGTCTATGTGGCACGACGGTGACTCCCAAACTTTGGCTCGCTTCGTCTCCTGGTTTATTTAAAACCGCTTTATCAACATGACGGTGTCAAGTGACAGCATGATTATAAACGAGGAAGTAAATGACTTGAGTGGTACTGCTCTGTAAAACAGAATTATGTATTTTAATAGTATCTTCCAACTTACGTATAGTTCCGCTGACTTCCTTTTTATTCAGAAGGAAAGCATCTAAGAATCATTGGTTAAAGTTTCAGCTGCATATAAGCGACAAACTGAATGTCTGGGACGGAGAGAAACTGAAAAATTCTAGAAAAATGTTAAGTGATGGATTAGGTATTCTTTTTTCCAAAAGGAGTGTTCTACAGAATGTATTATAGATCACTTAAGGTACAACATTCTTAAATGAAGTTGTAGGTTGACCCACACGAAAAAGTCTTCATACATATATAATTTGAACATTATTGCAACTGTGGAAGAATGGAAAACAGAAACCTCTAAGGACAACCCCAAAACAAACTCCGTGGCCTGTAGTCCGCAAGCGAAATATACCGACCGAGCGGCCGCCACTTGTTGGCGAAGTTAGTAACAACTTTTACGTATAGAGGGTGTCGCGTGGTCAGCGCAATGGATCTGCACGGCCGTTAATCTCAGTTTTCTAGACCGGAGCCGCTATTTCCTTGAAATACCTCCTCAATTATCCTCACGAGGCTGAGTGGACCCCAATCCAGATCCACTACTTCTCAGAAAATCTGGTAGCGCCAGGAATCGAACCTAGGAACTCTGACCACTGGACTACACAGGCGGTCCTAAGGATAACCCAGGTCATTTAAATATGTTACTCCTGCTGACAACTGGTGTGAATCAGAGATATACGAAAAACTGAATATACGTATTCATTCAGAAAATTTCACAGCCAAAGTAATGTCCAAACCAAAACTCACATCCTCTATGAGATATGAAATCTGGGGGAAAGACTCGGTTTCCTAAACTGGGGTCCACCCAACCTCCTACCCAATGCGTACCTGGGGCTCTTTCCCAGGGGGTAAAGCGGCCGGGACGTGAAGCTCACCACTCACCTCAGGCCAATGCCGAGGTCAAGAAGATGTGGACCTATACATCCACTCCCCAATACGCCTTCATGGCGTAGTTCTTAATTAGTTAAGCGCAGGGGGAAACTTTACCTTTACTATGATGCGGGAAATTTGTATATATTTTAGAAAATATCTGGCACTATTTATGGACCATGATAATGAATCTCTAGTTAAAAGTGAAGTTATACTAAATGGTATCTATTCCAACCTTTCTATGTGCATGCAAAGTTGGGGTTTGAGTACGAAAAATCTAAGGAGACTAAAGCCGTGGAAACGGTCGATGACTCGCCGGGTTACGGTGGGAAACTGGGATGCTGGACAAGTAATTGGAATGTTTGTTATGGTAAAAACAGGAAATCCGTTAACGCACAGTTCTTACTAACAAAAATTTGATGTCTCTTAGCAGAATTGACAAAACTGTGTTCCTTCGTAGGAAATAAAAGTTACTGCTGCTATTAAAGGCCGCACTATAGCTCAAGCGGTTAGTCGATGACTTCCCACCTCGGCGGCCCGGGTCTGGTCAAGTGGCATTTGTGGTGGACAGTGGCGCTAGGGCGGATTTTCTCTGAGTACTTTGGCTTCCCCTGCCAATCTTCGTTCCACCAAAATTCTTCACCACCCGGGGCAGGTACAATAGGCCAATCAGTGGCCGAAGTGCCAAGTGGACCCAGCTGGTCTCCAAACCCCACTAAGTGAATTTTTAATTTTTACTGCTGCTGTTAAACCTGAGTTTCAGTTTTAAGACCAAGTATTTACTGCTCTGTTCAGCAGAATCTAATCCGTACCACATTTTCGTTATTTTGTAGCAGTTCTTCCTGGATTTGTGTCATTGCAAGGAAATGTCCAGCATATTTGGTTCATATTAGGCGATTTTATGAAGTAAAAAAATGAACGCCTTCAAGTGGAGGTTATGCCTAATGACGGCACTAGTAACTGCACCTACACCACTGGACAGACGTAATTTCAATTCGACAATGGACACATTCACTAAACGCTGCTGGGTTAGCCTGATTTTCATCCGTATGGACTGAAAATAAAACCTACTTTACGTAAGGCAATATATCAACTCTATCCTACATATCATAAACCGTTATTCATATTTGGTAAAATTTGATATGAGAGGTGTGCATAACGTTAACCGCCCATTTTGATGTTTAGCTAATCTTACCGATTATAAAGCCTACTTCTTTAAGGACCACATATTTACTTTAATTTCACTCGATTTTTCATGTCAACTTATTTTAAAATGATTCTGATTGCGTAAAAATGTGTAAGATTTTGAGAGGAGATGGAAACAGAAAACTGATTACTGTGATCCGTAACAATTTTGCTGAATATCCTATACAATTACCTAACAAAACACCACTGGACAGAATGTACTGCTTAACGAGCAACATTTCTTGGCATAGCGTCAATTTAAAAACCTCAAAATCCTGTATCGACTGCAAACCAACTGATAACAATGAAAGTCACGCTTTCTCATTAAAAAATTTCATTAAGCATTCTAGTTACAAAAATAATAGTATTAATGTAATTTAAAATATTAATACGAGTCTAATTTTTTTCAGTACTGTTTCGAAGGACAGAAGAAAGTCAGTGAGAAGCTTGTCAATGTTTCTTCACCACCAAGTTTCTATTATCTGGACGAACGTGAGAAGTAGCAACTCGGAGCACCTCTCCAATATTTCACCGTCAACTCAATTCCACATTTATTCCTGGCCACTTGCAATTTTGAAAGGAGCTGCTGTTCACGTACACGTGTGCTTCCGGAAAGGCTTGTCCTTCGCCGTGAGTGGTCACTAAGCATCTAAAACTTATCAACAAGTTAAATGAGTTTATGAAGGTCAGAAACGCATTTCTCGGCTCCATCTCACTCTGCAAATTCATCATTTCCATTTGAAATTCTGCTGGAAACTCTCAACATCAAATAGCAATGAAAATGTTTATTCTGGCCTCACACTTGCGCATATCTTGGAAATGGGAGAAGAAATCTTATTAAAGATGCAGGCTGAAGTTCCGCGAATTTCATAGCATGAGTTAATTTTTTTCCGTTCTCAGAATTGGGAAGTGTTTCATACTGTCAGATCGCAGTTACTGTTCAACCATGAAAGCTTCCTCTCGAAACCCGGTTGGGTAATGACAATGCAAAACGCGAAGTTGCACAACCAGTTGCAATAACAAAGCTGAGGATGGGGTGTCCCTTTATTTTCTTTGTAGTATGCATCCTGTTGTGTGTTATAAATAAGGTATATAAATGTATATAAAAGTATGCAGTCTACACAACAATATTCTGTATTTAAAAACAAAGTATACAGTATTGTCTAAAAAAGACAAATATTGATACAATAGTGTCTACTTTGTTTCTAAATACAGAATATTGTTGTGTACCTACCTTATTTGTCCCTTTATTTCCCGAAATAAGTCTCAGACGCGTTTGCGAATCTGACCACGACTCAATCAACGAATTTTCGTATACGACAGAAAATATATCACACAAGAAAACTGTAAACTGAATATGAGTTTTGAAGCCACTGTAAAAGCATTCTGCATTCTTGGCGACGTCGCGCATAGATTGTCTTGGAGCGTCAAGCAATGACATTACGATGGGGTACCCAAAAGAAACCGAACTAATTTTTTTGTGGGCAGAGCTTTTGTAGTACCGCGTTTTGCCGCTGTGAGCGCATAGAGCTAACATTCCTGAGTCGATAAGCCGACTACCGTTGCTTCAGAAGGTAAGGACTAGTTTCGGCAGAGTTTATAGTGACAACTGTTTTGTGTGAACGTCGTTTTTGCAATGGCTGATTTTCGTGAACAGCATGTGGCAGTGAAATTCTGCTTTTTGCTCGGGAAAAGTGGAACAGAAACTCTTGAAATGTTAAAAACGGCGTACAAGGACTATGCTATGGGGAAAACTCCAGTGTTTGATTGGTTTTCCCGTTTCAAAAATTGTGAAATGTCAGTTGATGACAAACCTCGTTCTGGTCGTCCTTCCACGGCCCGAACACATGAAAATGTTGAAAAAATTCGTGAAATCATCAAAGAAATCGACGACGGACCACTGAAGAAATTGTGGAGCTGTCGGGAGTGACTTGGAGCAGTCGGGTGACTGGTTTTTCCATCATGACAATGCCCCTGCTCACACAGCCCTGTCTGTACGACAATTCTTGACCAAAAATGGTATGACCCCTGTTCCTCACCCTCCATAATCACCCGACCTTGCCCCGTGCGACTTTTTTTTTTTTTTCCTCGAATGAAAGAGNATTTCTTTTGGGTACCCCCTCGTATCAAATCGCAATCGACTGTATTCTTTATGTCACTGATGATAGGCAACGGTTGAATACTTTGCCCTCTTATCTGTCAACAGTCCAGTTCCTTTCTACATGGGGTATTCAGACTTTCCAGCACCTTCCTACCGTCTTCATAGATATCTGGTCCCTAACAAAAACAGCAAGATGCACTTTGTTGCTCATGTCAGTACCTTCTCCCGATACTATAGAAAACTGACAATATTGGTGACTTTAATTTTTAAATCTTTCTTAACGGTGAATCCTAACAAAACCACTTTTTTTTTTGTCAGGAAATGCAACCTCTGGAACTGACAAGCATCCTTTTACTCCTCTACGGAAAGGTTCTATCTTTTTTGCTAACATTTCAGAAACCATGTACTTAGCACGCATTGCGAGTCTAATTATATGGTTCAACTCGTGAATAAACTTGCTGCTGGGCAAGATGGTGTTAATGCTGGGTTATTTTGCTCCTTCTTATCTGGCGCTGTATGTCCCTCAAATTACGATGCAGGCTGTATTTCGTATTCTTTCTTCATGCTGCAGTCTCTTGCAATTTTCATGAACAACTTTCTTTTCCTTATTGCAGCTATACTAGAAGACAACATATTTCTTAAAAACTCAATGATAAACTGTCATGCGCTAAGATATTATTAATCATTAACCGTGCAGAAAACTGCCAAATCACTTTTATACGTCCTTTCCACGTTAATTTTCTTTATTTTACTAAATGACAATAAATGGCTATTTCTATCAAAACAGAAATCTCTTCTAATATTGCATTCGTAACCATGCCGCTGTGAAACGAGCAGAAATATGTAAAAACCTCCTTTTGAGCCAACATCACAATTCGGAAACGTACAGTCCTCAAAGTCAACATCCCGATTATCAGAAGGATGTTACCCCACCTTAAGATAAAACAGCAAAAATACACGTAAATCTAGAAACAAACGAAGAAGAACTGTTAACATATGTTAATGTCAGTGCTGCCAGCTGACCTCATCTTACTTCAATAAAGAAACACTGAATATTGTGAATGCCCGTTCACAAAGTATTTGCCCCAGTTTATGACAGTAATTTCGTGTTTCAATCGTAAATGTTTATATTCATACATTTATATATTATTATTATTATTTGAGGGGGTGGGTTTCCCCATGCACCGCGACTGCTAGTCTATTGTACGTCCCCCTTTGATATTCTACCAGTCGCCATACCCTACCGATACTGGTGAGTGCTATCAGCCCCGTTCAGCCAACGAGGTCGGCCCTCGGTACCAGATACTTCCTCCATCTACCAGAGGCATTCGAAACTACTTGGGCGGGAAACTTTTTGCCTAATTTTGCTGAGATCTCCTAGAGACACGAGGATCTTTTACGTGCCGTAAATATACGACACGGGACCCACGGCTTGAAGTCCCTCCCGGAGGACTTGTTCCCTGATTTTTTCCGCCCTTAAAAATTCCACGACCTCCGCCGGGTTTGAACCCGCGTATCTTGAGTCATGAGGTGGGAACGTTACCCCTAGACTACTTTAAATTTATTTCTTCGTTAGCGAGTGAGGGACTGCATATCACTGCAGCACTCCATAACCTACTACACAACAATCCCAACGGGGTCTTTACAATTCCGCTTGACGTAACTAGACTCCAATTTGGCAAACCTCTACACGGTGTAGGATTTCAGATTCTCACAGGGGTAGTTATAAAGGTATAACACCCTACTGTCTCTTACCGGACTATACAATGCTATATCCCAGAAGAGAACTCTTCACATGGTGTTTTACAAACAACCTCCCATCTAACATTTACAGGGGCACCAAAAGGTGGCGTGGAATGCATGTGGGCAGAAGGGAGAGTGACTGCACATGCGCAATATAGTAAAACTACTGTCTCACAAACATAAACTCATGTGTTGCATGTTTATGCATGTAACTAGTGAGTCTTCTTTTGTGCCTGCTTCATTGCTAAGTAACTGTGAGTCAGCACAAAGGAAGCGTGCACTAACAATTCACAGCAAAGAGATAAATATTTTAGTGTTCTCGTTGCAAAAGTCAAGAGAAAGGGCTGCAAAATGCTGCAATGCATCGTCAAACACAATACAACGGATGAGTAATACATAATTGTGTTGCGTACGGTGGGTTACCAAGGAAAACGTCAAAATGTACGGAATGCCGAGATAGAAGACTTTGCTCGACGGTAATGATATTACTGATTTTTATTTAGGACGGAAGATAGTACCGGCCTGTAGGAAGTTTATCCGTGTTAAGGAAAAGGGCTGATTTTGATTGGAGAGTTATATACTTACGACGAATATAGAAAGAAATGAGTATCAAGTGGAAAAGGTGTAGGTCAAGAAAAAAATTATTCTAAACTGGTTCTGTGTATTCCTACGACAAGCAAGAAAATGCACGGAGACGGGACGCTAATTTTGTACCTGCACGAGACGTGGGCGAATGCCAATTTGAAGTTCATGAACTGCTGGCAGAGTAATGAAGGTGTAGGAATTACACTTGCGAATGCGTCTAATAGCCTCACTGACGTTCATCTGGGCCGGTCTAATGGCTTTTGTTCAAGGGCTCTGTGTTAGTGTGCAGAGCAGATAAAGCAACCGGCGGTTACAACGGGCAAATTAATTCTGATAACTTTGAAGAATGGGTGACTGAGAGAATTATTTCAACTTTGGAAAGTCCGCCTGCCATTGTCAGTGACAGTGCAGCCTAGATTGATCTGAGTTCGCACTCCAAATGGAAGTTTTTGGTTTGGTCGGGGAAGATAAAAACAGGCTGAGAATGCACTCGGAGTTTTGGGCCGCTTCATGACAATATTTACATCAGTGACTCACGGGGCAGTTAGGAAAGCTGGTAAGTTTTTCAACGACCGGTATTCTGCCTCATTTTATACTACAATCTACAAATTAATTAATATAAGCATGTCAAACTCCATGTTTGTGGTCTAGTGGTCAGAGTTCCTGGCTACAAATCCAAAGGTCCCGGGTTCCATTCCTGACGCTAACATATTTTCTGAGAAGTAGTGGGTATGGAACGGGGTCCACTCAGCCTCATGAGGATAACTGAGTAGCTATTTCAAGGAATTAGCGGCTCCGGTCTAGAAATCCGAATTTAACGGCTGTGGGTATTCGTTGTACTGACCACGCGACACCCTCTATCCGCTAAAGTTGGCGCTAACTTCGCCGACAATCGGCGGTCGCTCGGTATATTTCGCTTGCGGACTAAAGCCACGGAGTTGATTATGTCAAACTCCATGAAGTACTCCTAGAGAACCTAAGTCTCTCTGCCAGTCACGAAATTACCCGCATTATATAACTGTTTCACTGCCGTGTTCATAACAGCAATCGCCCTTGAACCGTACTACTTAAAGATGAACGTTAACATGTTTTACGGCGCCTACAGTAACTACGAACTATCGTCGAAAGGTGGGACTGATGAACAGGAAAGGATTTCGAAGGAGTTGGTGATGGCCTAACAGAGGTACTATTACGGCATTTACCCGCAGGGACTGAGGAAAACCACGAAAGAACCCAGTAAGGAAAGGCCGTGCCATAACTCAGGCGGTTTATTGCCGGCTTGGGTTCGAGCCCAGGTCAGGTTATGTGGGATTTGTGGTGGACAAATTGGCATTGGGGCAGGTTTTCTCCGAGTACTTCGGTTTCCCCCGCCAATTCTCATTCCACCCACTGCTCCGCATTCATCATCATATATCATCAGGGGCTTGTACAATAGGCAAATTAGTGGTCGACTTACAAAGTGGACTCAGTCTCACTCCAACCCCAAGAAGCCAAATAAAAAACTAAACCTGGGCAGGTTAGCCGATGCCCTCGTCTGGCCTCTTCCTTTCAGGTTAAATTAAAACGACTTATAGTGCTGACTGATTATTATATGCCAATCTACGCTAAAATCGGATTCTCAAAGCTGTAACTATGAAGAGTGCGGTCTCCTGGGTTGCAACGTCGTGCAGTTCGGAGACAGCTTGGCACCTGCTTGTGCTCTCTTGCTTGGCTTACTCTTACTTACGACTCTCCGAAACGTCGGGCTTTCTCCGAAGTAGACGGCATTACAACCCAGAAGACCGTACTCTGCAACACAATCTTTCAGTGTACGCAGCAGCACTGAAGAGTTACTGTTTATTCAGACCTATAGTTATAAATCCCCGCCGTTTTGAATTATCAGCAGTGATTAATTAACTTGTGAATTTACTTTCTGTGTAATGCAAAGGAGAAAAACAATGAAACTTGATCTCAACACAGCGCGCTATTTTATTCACTTGCAGTTAAATCCAACTTAAATCCTTTCCAGTCCGTCGGTACTAAATGGACCTCTTTGTCACTTTTTATTAGCACCAGTGTGAGAACTGCTTAAAACTGTTCTTCGAATTCCGCAAGTACTTAACAGTAAAGTAAATTAAAGTAAAGCTATCCCTGTAACAGGCCGTGAAGGCCCATAGGGTTGTGAGACGTTGAGGGTCCCACATTATCTAGACAATCGGCTCAAAGATGGCGGTAAGGTTGGTCATTGGATTTTTTCAGTTGACCTAATCCTTCCAGCCGCACTAGGCCCTGGGGTTTACTCAGCCTCTAACAGAAATGAGTACCAGGAATTAATTTTCCATGAGAGCCATTTCAAATACAGAAAACCGTTCACGGACCCCTAGGTCGGGAACGAATGCTATGGTAATCACAGCTGTACCTCCGCCTACGACTTCACGACTCGGGAATTTTCGGACTTAAGATCACAACAAATTAATACCCAATACACTTACACTCCGAATTGTCGGGCTTACGCTATGTTACAATGCTCCTGTAGAGGTTCGTCCACACAGAGCGCTACGCTATGTTCGCAACGTACGCTACGTACGCTGTGTACACTCTGCGACGCAGGTAACATACGGAACATAGCGTACATAGGGTACGGAAGTCTGTGTGGCCAGTCACATTGGCCATAAAGGGAGATATTTTTCTGTTCGTATAGCGAACATAGCGTACGTAGCGCTCTGTGTGGCCGAACCTTAGCTCGAATCGTAACAGTCCGCGGTAAAATATTCACTGTTTTTTAATATTCTATAGTTTAAACGTTTAACACTAAGCCACCTTATGTCCCTTTGTTGACTGTATAACAAAGACAATATAATTATAGCACAATAGAGGGTTAACATTGAAAAACGGAACCTTCAGCTCCAGAGAAGTTACCTTATATGCTCATCTTACAATGAATTCGACTTACAGAACAGTTCTCGGGAACACATCAAGTCGTTTAAGTTCGAGGTACAAGCTCAAAGCAGATGTGTAATTTCATTCTGTTACTTCTGACCTATTTTTAATTGCTAATGGATTTCAGTATCGACAGTTCGTAAAACACAACTTTAACTGCATTATTTTTTTTTTGTAGTTTAACCAACAATTTACGTGGCTGACCCGAACTACTCACATCACTTGTACAATAAAGAACAAGGATAGATAATTCGGGGAAGACTCACTACGGTACTACTCAGTTCAGCATACTGTCTCCCCATTTACGATCAAAAAACGTAACCACTACAACATAAATTTCATGAATTTTAAATGTTGGTTTGTATGGAGGTGAAACTTGGGTCCCTCGCCCCAAAAGGAGTGTATTAAGAACGGGGTGCTGAGGAACGTATCTGGACCCATGAGAGGGGAACGGAGGCTGCAGTGGGCCACAGTCTGGCAGGAGCACGTACGTATAGGCACGACTGTTATTAGAACGTGACCCGGAATGAAACTACAAGCAATACATACCATTATTTAGAACGTAATTTGAAATGGAAGTATTACTGTTTAAAACATTCTAAAGACAACAAAGCAGGTGTCGCACCGGCGTCCCGCGCACGCCATCTGCATCAAGTCGCGATAGTTGAAAGACACACCTTGCGGTGTAATTACAGGTGGTGGGCATAGCGTGCGTTCACCATCCGGTCCGTTACGAAGAAACGGCACCGGTACCACAATCCACCTGAGACCCACTTTCCCGTGGTACTGCACCTGGTGTGGGGGAAATGCAACTAATTCGAGAAGGTAGGCCATTGCAGGCTGTATTCGGGAAATGCTTGTTGCCATTCAGTTCTCAACTTTCTGCCTTCCAGTCTTGAGATCTGAAAATGATAAAACTATAATACACAAAACTACAATTCTATCTTATGTCTTGTATGACTCTCGCCCTCTCACCGCAACAGAACAAACTCGGGTTGTTTCAGAACAGGGTGCTGAATAGCGTACTAGACTCCGAGAGGGAAGAAAATGGAGAATGGATAACAATGCATAATGACGAGCTTCATAATCTGTACTCTTTACTGCAGAATGTTATAGAATAAGACATTTTCTAGGAAACGGCTAGGTACACACTGCCCAAAAGCAGGAACAGCAGAAGCGGGACACTTTTGCTAAGCAACGGCTAGGTAAACACTTGTTTCCGCTATGAATGGTAACGAAGGTACTCCCGTAAGAACACAAAAGAACGTAGGAACTGTTACACATGGTGTCTTGTTTCCCGGCTGTGTGGCAGTTATAAAAGGCAGAGCATTCGTGAATTCGAGAGCAGTAGAGATCAGTCCGAGGTTCGTCAGACAAACGTTATTCAGAAGGAGTTCAATCTGTCAGCTGTTATAATTGATTGTAATTGTAAAGAAGTGCCAACAAATCCAATCGTCAAATCCAGAACCATTATTATTAGTCACGCTAACCCCGAATTCGTGACAATATTACTGGGATGATAAACTCAAGGACAATTAAATGGACGGGGCATACAGCACGGATAAGAGAAATAAAATGCGTACACAATTTTTTATCCGAACACCTGGAATACCCACGATGCACATGGTAAGGATATAACAATGAAATTCATCGGTCTCATGGCAGTGACCAGAGTCGGGCTCTTATTAAAACGGTATGAATCTTAAGTAAATACATGAAGCAGAGTTCCTCTCCTAAAGCTGAACATTCTTCAACTAGTCAAGAAATTCCTCATCTATTTTTCAATCTGGAATGGAGGGGAGCACACAAAATAGCTTGATTATATGCTTTACGTTTCCTCTCCGTGCTATACTGGCACCGTAACTGGTACGCGTCGACCTGACTGTNGTAAAGCTGAACAGTCTTCAACTAGTCAAGAAATTCATTTAGTTTTCAATCTGGGATGGAGGGGAGTACACAAAATAGCTTGATTATATGCTTTACGTTTCCTTTCCGTGCTATACTGGCACCGTAACTGGTACGCGTCGACCTGACTGTGGAAAAACTTTAAAAATGAAACTACGACTGTCACGATGAACCTGTCTGATGGTGCTTCTGTGACACCGCATATCTGAGACTTTTCGTGAATGGTGTCGGAAATTAATTTCCATGACTTAAAACAGAACGGCAGTGGCGATTCTGCCGATAGATCTGTCTCGGGACTGCGTTGAACGCTGTGGCAGTAGGCCTAATTGTGAAAAAGCTTTAAGAATGCAATTCCCCTAAAAAAATTTCGATTTAAAAAAAAAAAGCATGGCATGCAACTACGACAAGGGATCTGGCTGTAATGTAATCTGTCGCGTTATATATCCGAGACTCCGAATGAACGATGTTCCGTCAAGGGCCATGGCAAGCAACATTCAAGATTTATACGTCGTGGCTGCAGTGATTCCGAAGATGCAGACTGCTCCAACTGCCTGTAATGACGGCGTGTGCTGTCAGCGGTGTTTCCCGAATGCCTGAGCAAGCACCAACTTTTCAACAACAATCTTATGTCACAGAGTAATTACTTCTCGTTTAGTGAATATGTTCTAAACCTGCGGCGCACATCCTACCGTCCTGTACATGGTGAAGATTGCAACTGCAAATGTTCCGAATAACTTCCGTACATGATGCGTCCAATTCCGACAGCCCGAGTTAAACAGTACAAACCAAAACATATGAATTCATAGTTACAATTAACGACTTCTAGTCCTCGTGTTCCATTACTAGAATCAGTCAGTTCTGCCACCTTAAATAATCGTAAACCTCTCAAACTATCTTCCAAAACGTAAACAAACAATACTTGCAATGTGACAACACTGTATACAACGCAGCGCCGTGTTATGTAACTCAGACCATTCAATGGTTGCCTGGCAACAGCATTTCCTCATGGAAAGTGTGCGCAACTCGCACCAAACAATCGATTAGCAGTAGCACGTGCGCGGGATGAACCGCCATGTTGCGAACGTCTTGTATCACGTACACCCGGAAGCAGTGAAACTCCCCGAATCAACCAAGGTCACCTGTATGGGGTGAACCACGTACAGACCAGATATTCCAAGTTCGATTGCGTGGAGGGTTACGCCATGTTTTACAGAAGCAGGCAGCTGCATCCTGGGCGCTTAGTCATAATGTCCGGTGATATCCCGGAGGTCTCCGGTTCAAATCTTGGTGCAATTTTGTGGGAAAATATTTTTATTTAAAAATTAAGAACATGGAAGCTGTTCGGAACTCTGAGCTTATGGTGACGGTGAAAAATCTTCTGAGTGATGGACATTATAGGGGTAAATATTATTTGTTAACATAATGATACAGAATAGTTTAAGCGGTGAAATGAGCCACAAAATTGCCCACGACTATTAATTATACGCCAAATTTCCAATACCACTCTGTACATACGGAAATATTTAAAGAAAAAAAGGCTTATGTTTTCTTAAAAATTCTTCGTAGCTGTTTTCCCCCCAAGACATACTATTTAAGTGTTCACATTTTCAAATTCAGCGTTTTGTAGAAATCAAATCGTCCGTACAACGAACATTTCCAGCACGAAGATCAGCTATCTCGGTATTAAGGAAGCAGCTGCCCACTATGTGGTCACCTGTTGTTTGCCAAAGGAAGACGAGCAGGTGCCTCTCGACCGGTTGGCTTTCTTTCTCTTACGCAAACTTCCAGCACATGGATTAAGGAATGGTCACCAACCAGTTGCCAGAGTGCAGCAGTAAACCGGCATCCCAACATTTGGGACGTCAAATTCTGTTAAACTTCTGACAGGAGATGTCACGCAAAGCCTGGACACTAATTTTAATATTCATGTCTTTACGCCACAGAAATGATCAAGTATTATGCACGCTTCAGTGGTCTGTAACTGGGCACTGGTGAACACATACTGAAGAATACGACGTTATAACATTAATATCGACATGTAGGAGCAAAATATGTCAATAAATGATAAGGAAGCTTAATAATCCGGCTATTTAAATTAATTAGAAACACACGGATAAATGAGCGTCAATTTGTTGGACATTCATACACAATAATAAAAAAAAACTGAATTCCGAGATACACGCTCAGTCAAAAAAGTCAGTGAGAAACTTATAGTCGTTATATAATTAAAAATACCAATATGTACGGAAAAAAGACATGGGAATTTTTGAACACAGATGAAGATGCCATGAAATTATAAACATACAAAGTGAAGAGCGGGAAGAAACCAATGAGATAGCAGAAAGCTAAATTTATCGCTGATACAGACGAATTCTAATGCCAGAAAAGGTAATTAACAGCATTCACATATTACACTGCACAGAACTACTGTTTCAATCTTCTGTTAAATAAGAGTCATTTCAAGAATTCTTCAAATTGCAGTTATGGATGAGATCTGAGGTTCTCACGGGCATGAATATTAAGATGACAAGTTTTTTGGGGTTGTGACGAGGTATAGTCTTGTGCATAGGCACCGACGTTTATGAGGAACCTGATGCCTCTACCCTAAAGATGGAGGCAGCAGGTTCCGAAACGATGGTGCCTATCTACCAAACAACACGGCGTGCCCCAGAATAATACTTCTAAAAAAATCGATCCTGAGTACATTTTCTGTAACCGTTTTCCCCCCGGCAACTTTATAGGAATAAGTCCCAATTAAACACGGTCAGGACACTTCATTGTCACGAGTTGTCTTTAAAACATAACTCTTCGGAAACTGGATCTGTTTCCGTCATCGGGCGTAAGGCAAGAAAGATTCCTATTCAACTTGACGCGACAATAAATGCTAACCTTAAATCGCTCTTCCGGTGATTCTGCTCTCGTCCAGCGTGGAAACCAACCCTGGGGGCCACCTCCTATCCAACAGGCACTGGATGGGCTTTCACCGGGGGTAAAGCGGTCGGGGCGTGAAGCTGACCTCGTTAATAAAACGAGTATATGGGTCTATACCATTACTCCTCCAGACGTTTTCATGTTGTGGTGCTCAAGAAACGAGGCAACGGTCCGGGGTATCTTATTCAAAACTGTCACACAGAAGAGACAATCCCAAACTGCACGATGAATTCGAACAAAGGATGCAACTCGAACTATATATNAGTGCTCAAGAAACGAGGCAACGGTCCGGCGTAACTTCTTCAGAACTGTCACACAGAAGAGACAATCCCAAAACAACTGCACGATGAATTCGAACAAAGGATGCAACTCGAACTATATATAAAAGGGGCTGGGACGTGATGACGCACCGTAATCCTACCCCGACAGATGGACTGGCGGAGGAAACGCAGTATCATTAATATGGTCTCAAACCAACGTGCAATGGGCAACCATGAACTCCTTTCAAACTCGAACAGCTGTCCCCTGCAAGTGAATTCCTTAATTGAAAAGCTACAGGTCATAAAAGAGTTAAATGGAGAAGCGAATTACAAAGAACGTACCCAACTCTTGTGATCGCAGGTCACTGGGTAAAATACAGTCAAAACTGATTAGGTTCTGCTGACCTAACTTGTATCCTCCAGCAGCAAACTAAACGAAACATAGACCATGAAAGCTGTCCCTGTATCAGGCCGTGAACACCCACTGGGTTGGGAGACGTCGAGGCTCCCACATTTTGTCTACATAATCGGCTCACAGATGACGGTAAGGTTGCCAGCCTCACGCGCCGGCCGCCCTTTGACCCATTTACTCATTTCAGTTAGAGGCTGAGTCGACCCCAGGGCCACAGTGAGGCTGGAAGGATTAGGTAAATTAAAAAAATCCACATCATCGGGATTCGATCCCGCGACCTTCCGGCTAGTAGCATAGTGCCTCCACCAACTACGCTACCGCGTGCCGCCTAGTATGTACAGTATATAGTGCAAATAATAATGTATTCAACTAATTTCCGCCCTTGTAATCAAACTCATCCATTCCCTGCTTCGGAAGGAAACTCCCAATAGTTGGGGCAACCACCGAATCTTAAATTATAACCCCCTCCCCCGGTCCGGGTAGGGGCGTAACAGAGACGATTCAGATTTTAACCAGACGAAGACTCTCGTCTGAGCAGACCGTCCGTCTCTCAAACAGACGCTGAAATTGTTTGCACGGATAAATCAGAACATAATATGATCTTGTACGGCCCCTTTAAGAGCAAACGATTTGAAGATATGTACACAACTGAACACAATGGGACGTTAACAGCTGTTGGCGATGCCATAAATTACATTTCCCAGGTGCTCCCGCAACTGGCACGAATGGCTGAATAAATGCTGAAAGAGGTAAGCCTCCTATCCCTGTAAATACTCGGTTCTCGAAAATGATGGTTATAATTTCTAGTGGGAAAGTATTGGTTGCATGATGGGCAAAACACAATGTCCTTCGGAACAGGTGTCTTCTAAGCCCAAGTTCAGCTGTATACTTTTCAGAAACGTGTATTCAGGTATCTCATAACAAAGGAAGGAACTTCAATCGGCAGGGTTAACATCCACTAGGAACTTCCAATGACTTCAATGCTTTGGTACATAAAATTACATGAACCGAGCATGTCTGTGTAGCGGTTACAACTCTGTGCAGATCGACCTACATTCGAGAGGTACCTGGTATGAATTTCTGCCGGGTAACGGGCTATCCTGTCTTAAGGTCTCCTCTTCTGGCAAAAGCCGGCGCATATTCAAATACGTCACCTTCACCTATTTATTTCATGATTATCTTCTCGTCCCATTCGGTTTTATACAATCTATGCTGTTAGGACACCAAGTGCATTATCTACTTTAACGTTCAGTGTCTCGGCTTCATTTCTCTTCCTCTTCGTTCCCACTTTGGAGCTTAGGGCTGATTTCTTAGTTTCACTGATCATTTTTACAGACGGTAGGGCTCCTTGGACGGGTGATCAGCTCGTCCCAAGGCCTGTACCTAATTAAACACTGGACAACACAAACATCAATGTCTTGTGTAGGATTCGAACCCATGATCCCGGCTTCCGAGAGAGCGAAGACATTGCATACATTATACCGGTCGGCTACCGTGACCGGCAACTCGGCATTACAAACAAACAAAAAAAGTCTATGGATTTCGCTCGTCTTCGAGTGTCCCCTTAAACATATTGTCTTATCTTTATATAGGAGCAATCCTGTTACGTACTTTCTTAGAGGCAGGAATCAGACTAAGCACTTTATGGTGCGTTTCGGAAAAAAAGAAAAGTTTCGTCATCTCCATCCCTCTGCATGTAAAGCTGCAAAAATAAAATAAAGCTTGGACGATTTCGAACTCAATAACGTGTACCTACAGCAAATTTTTGGGAGCCCGTTTTGTTTAGCCTCATGACCACTTCAATCAATCTCAATTGCCTAAACGAACTCTTATGTGTACCTTCCGAGTCGTTTGATAATTTCTTAGAATGATGCAAGCCCAAATTTTATTTCTATAGGATATACCCATGCCATGTTGCATCTACGTGAATTCATTCTACTTCTACGAATATATCTGCGGCCCCAAAGCCTTAGGCGAGCCTGTACCTTTTCATTTAGTTGACATGTGTTGATGAAAAGTCTTATACGACATTTGTTATATAAGGAGTATTACGAAGTTTTGGTTCCATTTGCTGAATTCATTTTATGGGCTTCCTTTCTTACGGATCCAAATTAAATTTACATATACCCTGAACCCATGTACAGATTTTCATGTAATTCTTTACAACAGGAAGGATTTATACACACACACACACACAGCCAACGTGAAGACCACATAAGCCTACTTTCATTTTACAAAATAAGTAGGCCAAAAAACATGTTAAAATGGCAATGGTGATTTGTAACGAGTTTATTTCATTCATGAATAATCAGAAACGATATGCAAGGACACGATAGTGGCATAATTTGCAGTCCCATCCGAAAATCTGTTAGGAGGGGCTGGAGAACATCAATAAAAAAACTCGGTATAACTGGTTTCCTGGCCTTACCGCTAGAGCAAACCTGTTAGATTTGACATGTATTGAAACAAGCGTATATGTATCTTCGTAAGGTAAGGATAAAGTTGTCCTTATGCTTAACTTAATTAAGCACTATACCACAAAGGCTTACGGGGGACTGGATGTTCGTATAATGTATATTCTTTTGGATTTATTCAGACATTTGGAATATAACGTTCCAGTCCAATGTCAGACCGAAATTAAGCTCGCCCTACTGTTAACTCTTCATATCCAATCTACTCATAATCCGCTGCATAATTCTTTAGATGAAACACGCGAACAGGCGCGACAGAACACACTAAAGCTCGGATTCCACACTATGGACACATGAAAGTTACACTTCCATGACTTCGGTGCTGAAGGTATAAAACGTGCAGAAGCAGAAAGAGCATATGCCTAAAGCTCCATTATGATACACGTGATTAGTGAAATATCTCAAAAGGACCCCAGACAGTTCCTAGAAATGCCTGATAAACCTTCTCACCCTCGACAGCTGTACTGCGGCAGGGCTACCACAATAACAAAGTTCTCCCTCTCCCTCAGCAGATTGGGGCGCTGTGTGTCAGCTGTTGTCTGGACTCAAGGTCAAGATCTGCCCAGAGGTTACTGAACCTCAGAAATGCCAACCTCAGTACAAAGAACAAAGAAGTCTGGAGCTCAGTCGTTGGCGTCGAACTTCCGATAACGAACATCCGCGCATTTCACGGCATTTCTACAAATATAAATTGGAACGTCCCAAAACAAAACGCTTGGCCAAGAAAGAAGTGAAAACATGTGCGTATTAATTGCACACAGCAAGGAACTTCGTGATTTACTGCACTGTTAATACATATAAATCAAAGAGGATATGATGGATTGGCATATAAAGTAGCTCGGGTGGAAGTAAAAGGTAAAGCTACCCTGTAACAGGCCGTCGAGGCTCCCACATTTTCTAGACAATCGGCTCTCATACGGCGGTGAGGTTGTCAGCCTTACGCGCTGGCCGCATTTTACCCCCAGGATGATTCCTGGTACTCATTTCTGTTAAGACGCTGAGTCGATCCCAGGGCCATAGTGCGCCTGGAAGGATTAGGTCAATTCAATGACCTCATCGGGACTTGAACCCGCGACCTTCCGGCTTCTAGCATAGTGCCTCAACCAACTACGCTACCGCATGCCCCACTAACAAACATAAATTCTATCGAAGAAAAACTAAGCTATGGTCTTATGTAGACATCAAACAAATTTTTTTTCTGTATTTCGTTTCATAACAAATAACACATCGAAGACTATTTCAAAAATATTCTGCATGGGCCATTTTGAGAATTACACAGAGCTCAATTTAAGCTTCAAATAAAACTCAGAATATACTAGAACGTCATGGGTGGTAATTACATTCGTCAGACAACTAGAGCGAACTCCCACATTAGTATCAAAATTCGTTCCATAGTTTACGAGAAGACACATTCACACGAGCCCAGCATACATCCTTTCATGAATTTCGTGTAAGGAATGCATAAACTACCTGCACAATCTTTCAAGATACATTTCACATGCATCTTAACTCCTGTATAAATATCCACATATTAAAATACTTCCCAAACATATGCCATACGCTACGGCGTCCGTTTCAGCCTTGCAGCTGTTCCTACTAATCTCCTCCCATCTTACAGACCCGCATTTCATATCCGGTCTCTTCATAAAGGACTTGCAAAGCCAAGAGAGCGGAGCTTCTGCGCTTAATATAAATAAACACCAATTGATAACTTAATAACAAAATATATTTTAGGTTGTATTAACAGGAGGGAAATACGCTTTGAATTAAACTGATGTGCCCACAAGGGATGTGTATATATGTATATATTATTCCTTATACACATTTGCACAAAACTCTAGCCTTCGAGAAAATCACCAACATCATACGAGTAGGTTTCATCGAAAGTGCAATCTAACCCAAACCATATAACTACGTTCGGGCGATGCGCAACGCCTGCTTAACTTACTTAACTTATACTTATGAGATTGGAAGACGCATGTAGCAGGTCCCACACAAAATTCCCAAAGTTGTTTTGTGCAACTGCTTATTGCCTGCTTATGAGATGATGCAGTTTTATGGTGTACATGAAATGTGCATTCATGATCATAACTAAAGACAATTCTTTACTGTGGATAAATATGGCTAAAAATCGAAAAGACTGGCAAAACTTTTAGTGATATTCTGCCTCTCGAATTCCATAAGAAATCAGTCCAGTGTCTTTGGCGTTGTTATTAGTCATACAAACAGACGGGCCAGACATGGACCACATAGTGAGTGCATTCTTCTTTCGTATGTAATAGCTCAATTCGGTATAGCGACGGGCTACGGGATGAATCACCGGGGTTCAATACCTAACAGAGTCAAAACTGTTCTCTCCTACACAGCGCACACACCGACACTGGGACGCACACAACCTCCTGTTCAATGGGTACCAGGGTCTCTTTCTGGGGGTATTTCTTTTATTGCTAGTAGGGTGGGACACCCCCTCGTTGGTGGCTCCACCTAATCGTGGTGAGGGGGTTTGAGTATGCCAAGGACCCTGAGAGCTATACCAGCGGTAGCGTAGCTACTGGCAGGGCCTCCCTTGCTGGACAGGTCAAAGGGTAGGCATCAGACGAAGAGAGACACCAAAAACTGATGCCGGAAGCAGCGTCATCAGCAGCGACTTGAAGCACAGAGTAAATAATGCTCGAGATGGTTCAAGTTCGTATAGCAACAGGCGTGACCAGAGTGGTTTGAACGCCTATTGTACTGCGATGTGGAAAGCAAATGGAAAAACTACCACATTATCAATTTTCCTGGATAGTCTCTTTCCAAAACCAGAGATACCATGTATGCGAGATGTTTCATTTGAAGGAGAAAGCTCTAGATCGCATCAAGTGGAGGAACTGTTTTGGAAGAGACTGTGGACCTGTCGTCTTGACAGATTACTGATGAATGAATGAGGGTGGGACTAAGTCCCTTGTACTGCGACCACTTCTGGCCTATTGTACCAGCCGCAGATGGCAGGTGAGGGTAATTGTGGAGAAATTTGGTGGAATGAAGATTGGCAGGGGAAACCGAAGTAGTCGGAGAAAACCTGCCCCAGCGCCAATTTGTCCACCACAAATCCCACTTGACCAGAAACGGGATCGAACCCGGGCGGCCGCGGTGGGAAGCCAGCGACTAACCGCTTGAGCTATGGCGCGGCCACTTTCTCGGGGTAAAGCGGCGTGGGTGTGACTCTCACCACTGGCCTTGATGTAGGGCCGAGTTCAAGAAGAGTGAAACCATCCATCCACTCCCCACACGTCTTCATGGCGTGGTGCTTAATTAAACACAGGGACAACTTTACATTTAACTTGATAGAACGCCCAGAGCCTGCTAGCATTAATGCGTAAATTAACACAAGCTTTTCAATACAATCTCCAAATGTGTGTACCCGTCATTCCTGTTAGACTACCCTTACACACTCTTGGGGAAACAGCCCCTTGGTACACCTTGTGGGCTTCAGAGTTGACCTAGACGCCGTGGCGAGTAGGAAAACTCCTTCGCCTTACAGCGGTTGCTCGGCTCCCTGTCGGTCACGTATAGACTTACATGTTTCAGTACGGCAGACAAGCGGAAGAATTATGATACAAGACAAACATTAGTAGTGGGTGGGGCAAGAAGTGACCTTGACTTTATGAATGATATGGGATGTAGGAACGCACATAAGGAAAGACCGAATTTCGATCCCGGAACTTCGAAACGTGTGTCCAACATACCTCGAGCAGCCAATATGCCTAATGTTAACTCAACAGCGCTATTAAGCGTGACTGTCGACATACTAATGAAATCAAACATAATATTTTTAAACAAGTCATTACAGCCTTGAAAATGTAGTCTTTATGTTACTGCCATTAGATGTTTCGACCTATATAACAGATCATCCTCAGGAGGGTATCAACATATGAAATATTACGTGATTTACCAATGATTTTTCGATGTGCTGTTATAAAAATTAAGAACAAAAGCAACAATAAACGCACTGTTTATAGTACAATGGAAAATCTGCAAGCTTGTAGATGCCCATCGAGGATGGCCCGTTTTAGAGGTCGAAACATTCACGTTCAGTGTGGTGAAGACCAGTGACAAGCTGTTCCATATTTCGTTCCACCGGTCTTTTCATCAAAAACAGTGCTCACATTACGATAAAAGCAGAGTTTCTCTACATTTTGGCAGTAAAGCTGCTGTCACCCTGTAACAAGCCGTGAAGGCCCATAGGGTTGTGAGACGTCGAGGGTCCCACATTTTCTCTAGACAATCGGCTCACAGATGATGGTAAGGTTGTCAGCCTTACGCGCCGGGAGTGGTCATACTGTGAAGAATTTTGGCGAGGCGGAATCAATTATTATTATTACGACCAATGACCACTTTCCCTGGGCATACCGAGTCAGACACCTTTACTGATACTCTGAATATAAAATTCACAGAACCTCTTCCTAGCGCAAATATTGTGTTGTTTGGATTATACTGTGTAAATGACGTAGGGGGCAGTCAATGGGTATGCATGGTACTGGGGGAAACAAAAAACCAGTCCTATGTTAGCTTCATACGGCCAGGCAATGCACCAGGCTCAACAGGTTCCACAGCGGAGTACAAAAGAACACCTTACCACCACCACTTGTAGTACTACTACTACTACTACTACTACTACTGCTGCTGCTGCTGCTGCTGCTGCTGCTGCTCGACGACCGTGATGTTAATCACCGAAATCTGAGGCAGAAAACATGGAAACTAAACACAGAGAAGCAGTATGAAGATCGATGGGAAATAAAAGACATGGCAGTCGAAAAGGTAATTAACAATAATTACTAAACCATCCGCAGAAGAAATAATACACTCTGTCAAGCCTAACAAAGACAGGGGGCCACCAGCTGGTAGACATAAAGAAGTTCAGAGGGCTTCTATTTTCTACACCGCCGGCATCGCCAAGCCAATTCCAAGAAATGTATACTAGGTTCTCACAGCGGTGGTTCTGGGATATAACGCTGTGTAGTCCGTTGAAAATGAACCGACGTTTCGGAGGAACATTTCGCCTCCA
Source organism: Cryptotermes secundus (assembly GCF_002891405.2). NCBI lineage: Eukaryota > Metazoa > Arthropoda > Insecta > Blattodea > Kalotermitidae > Cryptotermes > Cryptotermes secundus. The sequence goes on from NW_019734351.1 coordinate 1,084,002, forward strand.
TGTTCACGGTCGAAGACTAAGTCAAGAACGAAACAAGCGGGTAAGCATGTGGCAAGCAGAACTCTACACTGGGTACATTAGAGCACCATTTACATTATCAATAACTAAAAGCAAAGCAACTGGTCTACATGAACTGCTTCACGCATGACTCTCTTCAAGGTTCAATGTATAGGCCTACTCCTATTATTCAATGCAAGAATAAGAACGTAAAACCCTGACTGCAATCCAGCAATGTTACGCATGAGGTCAGTGGCAGGAATTTGTTTCTTACGAACAAATAAATTCTACTGAAGTTGGAAAGCGACAGAACGTATTCGACGACAGGCTATCCGAAGTGAACAAAAAAGTCCCTCCTCCGTTGACCCGACCACAGCAAGAAAATAGGATTAATACCGCATGTAACCTAGCGCAGTACTTCAAAGGAAAGTTTACCAACCAGCCTGATGCAATGGTAATGTTGTATTCGTTTTTTTTTTTTTTTTAAATACCCGGCTCGAAACATGTCCGACTCACCGGTTATCCTCAGGCTTTCGATACCTTCCTATCGATCCTGGGAAATGTGACCGTACCTCAACATAAGCTAGGACCCTCCCAAATACAGACCAGCTCACAACTCAACCGACGATATGACATAATAATCGATGAAAAGGCCACAGCCTGACAACTGTTTGGCCCACGCAACAATTTTGACTTCATAAAATGACGGAAAGCTTCAACGAGTTTTTTTTTTAGTTGGAGGTGTGGTGAGACTGACTCCACTTGGTACGTCGGCCACTAACAGACCCACTGTACCAGCTCCGGACGATAGATGATGAGTGTGCAGCTGTCGGGGAATGAGAATTGGCAGGGGAAACCGAAGTACTTGGAGGAGACCTACCCCAGTGCCACCACTTTGTCCACCACAAATCCCAAATTATCTGACCTGGGCTCCAACCCAGACTGCCGGGGTGGGAAGCCAGCGACTAACCGCCTGAGCTATGGCACGGCCTCAGGACACGTTAACTTCATGGAAAATCATGTACCTTAAATGCTATTAAAAAAACTTTAAACAAATTTCAAACACTATGTAGGAACGAAAATATTTGTCCCCCCACAGTCGAAATAACCGATGCATGAGGAAAAAATAAATGCAAATATTGTTATCGGTATTTTTAAGAGAGATCAAAAGTTCGTCGCGCCACGAAATGTCTGCAGTGAATCACACAACAGCACGTGTTTTCAATGAAGCTCTCTACAGACGATGTGGCTAGATGGTGCGAAATCGTAACGCGCTGTTGCTAGCTACAGATGCAGCACCGTACATGAAGGAGACAGCAGGAGGACTTTCAGTGAGCTACCCTGAACTGACAGAGCCGGGATAGCTGTGTCGGTATAGCGACAGACTATGGGCTAGACGGCTGAGATTCGATTCCCGGCAGAGGTAAACGTTTTTCTATTCTCAGTAGCGCCCAGACCGGCTATGGGGCCTATTCAGTCTCCTATCCAAAGGGTACCGTGGGGTGTCAAGGATGTGAAGCTCGATCTAGTGTTGAAGCCAAGAATAGTGCAGCTACACCTTCACTCCCTCATGCGTCTTCACAGTGTTGCTTAATTATGAACAGGGACAGCTTAACTTTCATCTTTCGCCATAAACTGATACATTTATGCTGCGTGTGTAGCGCATGCTTTGAACAGTATCTGTGAAATAATTCATGTGCTTTAGCCAGATGTGGACAAGTCAGTGACTCCTAACGGGAAGAATATCTTTATGAACCTGTCAGCTAGACTACAAGTCAGTGCACAAATAACACACACGGCAAAGATAATTCCTGTATTTAATTATGTAATTAAGCACTATGCCATGAAGGTATATGGGGGAATGGAGGTACAGCTCCGACATTTATGACCTCGGCACTAGATGGAGGTAAGTGGTCAGCTTTACCCCCAGTACTCATTGCATAGGAGGCTGGGTGGGCCCAAGACCCGGTCTGGACGCCATGGAGAAAAGTAAAATAACTGCCGGGATTCGAACACAGGATCCTATGTCGTCCAACCAGCAGCCTAGTCACTGAGCCATCCTAGCTCCACAAATAATACACATGTAACTATAAATATAAAAAAAACTAATCAGAAGGGTAAGAGCTTTACGTTTGTTAAGTTGGCATGCATGTCCTGTACAGGCTTCGGCTTCGGTAGCTGTTGTGATGGGTGACTTCAATTGCAAATCGATATGTGCGAGCAATAAACCACAGGAAGGGGGAGAAGCCGACGAGCGAACGATGTGCCCAACAGTCTTGCTCTCGGCTTCTGGATGTGAAGCTCACACAATGTCACACTGCGTACGAACACAAATTACAAGTAACCTATCTCAGAACAATGTGCTCAGGAAAACATACGGACCAAAGACATATAAATTGTGAATAAGAAATTTACACAACGAGAAACGTCATGTTCAATAAAGATCACCTAGGGTAGTGAAACTAAAACACGTACATGTATTTAATACAGGATGAAATATGAACTTTTCCTGGTGCGGAAGCCTCTTGAAAGTGGCTAGTTGGAAGGACCAAACTGATGGCAGGATAATATGAAAATGCATCTTATACACAGACTTAGGAGCCAGTTAATTTTTTAGAAATCAAGCAAAAAATGATTACAAATTTTGAAACACCATTACAATATATTCATGTCCTTTACAGTCCGACTTTTGGCAGCCACATCAGATTTACTGATTGCAAGCGAACTTAATACGCCTAAATCCCTCTATACGACAATACCAGTGTTCGCACTGCAACAAAATCTTCCACACTTGGGTCATTCAAGTTCATAATTAAATCTGTCCATGGTATTTGCCTGCAACAATGATCTACACTTAATTGTTGTCACATTCGTTACACTAAAAGCCCTCGGACGTGAGGTTGTTGACGTCGGCAGCCACTGCAACATTAGTGAGGACTTCGCTCAGCAGTCAGTCAATGAAGACAAACCTGCATACTTACAAGAAGTAACTTCTACTGTCTTTAAATTCATACTCAGCCTCTTATTCGAATATAAAGCAGCCGAAGAGTGAAGATGACCCCTTCAACTTAGTGCCGAGATCTAAAGTGGGTGTAACTCTACCTCCACGCCTCGCTTACGGCTCCACAGCGTGATATTAGGTAAGGGGAAAATGAAGACCAGAAATACCTGAACGCATGACAGGACACACAGCACTGCGGTGGAGTTAAGCTGGTCGGATGGTTTCCAAAAACAGGCGTAGCAGCAAGGCACGCGACATACCAATTACCGCCAATTACGGAGTGTCAACCAAGTTGTTATTCGGGCTGCATACATAAATGAACAACGATCGGTAATATCCTTCCGTAGGCATGGCGTGCGTGCTCTGATTCCAATCTAAATTATGGGCATATTAAATTCTTTCATGTTGCAGTGGTCAGCACCCCTGATTCGTATTCGGCAGATCGCAGGATTGAATCTTGGTCAGGAGACTGGGTACTGTGAAGCTTACATTCAGCCGGGGTAAAGGTAAAATGTTAAAGTTGCCCTGTGCTTAACTAATTAAGCAGTACGCCATGAAGGCGTATGGGAAAGNCTGCCCTGAAGGCGTATGGGAAAGTAAGTGTATAGATTCATTTTCTTGACCTCGGCACCAGCTGGAGGCGAGTGGTCAGCTTCACGCCCCGGTCGCTTTACCCCCGGGTAAAGAGGCCCTGGTACCCATTGGATACGAGGCTGGGTGCACCCCAGCGCCGTTCTGGACGACATGGAGACGAGAAAATTCTTGACCTTACTGCGACTGGAACTACGACCCCCTCGGTCGTCCAGCCCGTAGTCAAGACTACGCTACCCCGTACCCTCAGCCGGGGTAGAACGTTACAATCGTCTGTCATTCCCAATTTGTCAATACTGATTCAATGGTAAGATGCACTTGACAGAGTTCCGTTACATGATCTATAAAACCACTAATTATAAGAGGCCTGATTGGTAAGTTCTCAGGATTCCGAAGGCAAGAGTGCCTTCACCGGAACTGTTATGCAGACCTTATCTGTTACCTGCCTGTCCGTGCCCTGATGCAGTCACTGATTTGACTTGATTACTGCACCTGCAGACACCAATCGGCAATTTGTAATGAACTTTGGTGTGAACAGCTTGACATTAATCTTGGCAGTTCTGAACTATCTTTAACGATATACGTGGTAGGACACGCGAGGCGGGGAGAACAATACTAGTGCCACTCAATGTACAACATTACACAGTAAACTGGGATGCTGTTATAGTCCTTTCGGTCCAGAATCTACAAGTGTGAATGTACGGTCATATTTCTTGCCACATAACATTCAGATGCTTGAATCCCGTACTGCAAGAACACGCACATCTAGGGGTATAACACTCGTACCAGTATAATTCGCCGATCACATTGGCAGCGAGGTCGAAGACATGAACCGTCTTCGTTCGATCGAACGCTGAGATTGTGGATTCGAATCCCATTCAAGGCATGGATGACCGTGTGCTCTTATTCTCTGTTTGTTATTCTGTGTGCAGGTAGCGGCCTTGCGACGGGCTAATCCCCCGTCCAAGGAGTCCTACTGATTGTGTACAGGATTAAGAAATTGAAAAAGCGGCCAAGGCCCAACGAAGGACTGTACAGCTATAGACAGAAAGACATACAGATAGAGAGAGAGACCAGCATATTTCAATGTTCATTCGAGTCATGAGAATTGCATGAAGTCGTAGGAAGAATGATAAGCTGCTTTTTCTATGAAAAGTGAGTACTTTCAAACCGGTTCCGAGGTACAGAAGTGCGTTCCGTGGATTCTAAATTGTCAAGTTTTACAAAATATTATGACACAATATGACCAATTGCTAGGCAAAGGCCAGGTAAACAGCCTAAAAACCAGAATAATAGCAAGATCGGATGTCATTCTAGCTAGGCAATGGGTAAGAAAACACCTGTAAGATTTGAGGCTTTCACGGCGGTGACTATGAAGAAAGCAGTTTTCTGGGATTTGGCACCGTGTATATGTGGTGTTAACCGACGTCTCACGGTCTCTTCGCTTTATAACCGCCCACAAGCCTAAATGGTATTTTAATTGAGTTATTCTTAATATTTTATGATAATTACGCAGAGTGTGTACGCAGAGTGTGACATAGCTCACCTCTTGCACACACGAAGCTGCCTGTTTCACAGATGGACCACACACACAAAAACTCCAGATGGCCCCCTGGTGATTTAGTTCAGCATTTCTTGGAATTTTGGTTCCAGAGTCGCTCGGCGACTNAATTCGAGAATAGTAGAGATCGGTCTGGGATTAGTGAGAGATTCGTCAGACAGACGTCCTTCAGAAGAAGTTCAATGAGTGAGCTGTTATAATTGATTGTAATTGTAAATAAGTGCCAGTAAATGAGATCACCAATTCAAGAATCCCTTATTTATCCGTCACGCTAGCCCCCGATAAGTGACAATATTAATGAATGGACATCAATATACAAATGCATATACCGTATTTACGCATGTATAGGCGGCAGCACAATTTTCAGACAGAAATTATAGAAAAAATAATTTTCTTGGAATATTATTTCAAGAGTAGAACACCCTGTATTACCAATTATGAATATATATTTTTTTAAATGAAGTGTGATTTCGAATATAAGCCGCACCCCAGTTTTCCTCTTGAATTTTTGGCAAGAAACGTGCAGCCTATACATGCGTAAATACGGTAAGTAGGCAGAAAGGTACAGTTCCTCCGTAGCCCTAAAACAACTACTGGTCAGCATACAATACCTTAATTCTGCACGCGGTGATTTCTGACATGTTCAAACTACGTCCATAAATGTATTTTAGGGATGAAAAACGAACAAACTCCCGAAATGTTAAAAATCGTATCAACAGTAGGTGTAATGAGAATGATAACAGGACAGGCCTCCTAACCGAGTAGGTAGTCTTCGAACTTCTCTACACGGAGATGCATCTTATTGGTTTCAACCCCGGTAAAAGCTGCAGGAAGTAGAAGAAAATAAAATTACAGAAGAAATAAAAAGCAACAGACAAAGGCAGGTAAAGAGCAAAATGCGTTAGAAAGAGAATAACAAATACGGAAACATTATCAGGGTCGAAAGAACTTGAAAATTTTTTAAAAATGCAAGGAGAAAAGTTTGGAATGAAACTTCATGAAAAGAACATCCCCACAGTTATATAAATTTAAAGCAATATAACCAAGATCATGCAGCGACGAAGGATGGCGGGTGATGAATGGACGAGAAAATCCGAACGAAGGTATCGCTTAGACTGGGTGGTGAAACAGGATATCCTTGGTGAGAGGTGTATCCGCTATGCTAACACAAACTGCGTGGTCCATGGAGTCATGCTTGACCTTTACTCTGAACCTCGAGCATAATGCACGTTGCGAGGGGCTGCAAAAAGCCGGCGCTTCTAACGTCATACGAGGGTAAGTCAAGAAGTATGTTACAAATGGATACAGAACGTAAACAAATATGAGGACTGACTTGAAAAATGCTTTTATTTCTCAACATAATCTCCCTGTACATTGAGGCACTTGTCCCATCGTTTCACAAGCCCCTGAAAACCAACAGCATAAAATTCTTTGGGCTGCTGTCGGAACCAGACGGTGACTTCCCTTTCTACAGCTTCATCGTCTGGAAAATGTTCAGCCGAAAGATGATGTTTAAGAGGGCCGAACAAATGGAAGCCGTTTGGAGCAAGACTCATCACCTGTGACAATTCGGGCTGGCATATCGTGTCCTTCATCGTGGTAGCGTTTGAGATGCTGTAATACCAGACCCATTCTTTGCATTTGTGTTGTGGGGTCAGCATGCGCGGCACCCATCGTGCACAGACTTTGTGAAAACCTAACCCGTCATGCGGCTTCCATTTGTTCGGCCCTCTTAAACATCGTCGTTCTGCTGAACAATTTCCCGACGATTAAGCTGTAGAAATGGAAGTCACCGCCTGGTTCCGACAGCAGCCCAAAGAATTTTATGCTGTTGGTTTTCAGGGGCTTGTGAAACGATGGGACAAGTGCCTCAATGTACAGGGAGATTAGGTTGAGAAATAAAAGCATTTTTCCAATCAGTACTCTTATTTAAGTTCTATATCCACCAATTTAGCAACACAGGCCACTTGCTTCACGCGTCGGCATATCTGTTTATGGGTTACTTAACTGAGCTCTCAGCAGCTAAGGCTATTCACTCAGCGTGGTGTGCAATGATCTGATGGCCAGCGAATAACGAATTGGAAAGGATGTAGTCACGGGCTAATCTGTTGTGCTATCCCGGCATTTGCCTGGAGGGACTGAGAAGACAAAGACAACCTGCAAGGATGGCCGGTCTAGGACCTCAGGTATACGACGAAATCATGAGTATTAACCACTCACCCGTAACCTGATGGAAATGCCACAACCCATTACATGCAGCGGTCAGGAAATGCTACCACAAGATAACTTTAATTTGCAGCAGCTTCCTGCGACGTTATCTACGTCGACTCTGATATCTCGAAGGAGGAAAGCTGGTACAAATCTAACGAGACCCAGTTTTTACTCTAACACTGAGGACGTTCCTGGTTCTACTGAGTTGTCGGTTGTCCAGATTTTCGTGGTTTTCTCGATCTCTGCAAGTGAATGAAACGATAGGAACATCGTCAAATGGACCACAATCGTCCACTTTCAAATCCTAGTAACCTTAACCACTCCTGATATTCTCGTCTCATTAACCGCTATATAATTTCCGAAGTTCGATATGTTAGAATGAACCTTCCTGTCGGGTGGGCCATGCTTACTCGGGCATGCTAATAATCACAGAATATCCAAGCAGACCGTACATTACTCGAAAACATGGTGTTATCAACATCAGCCCCAAACTAAGTAACCCTTCAAAATCTCTCACGCATGCCACTTGCAATACGTAATTCAAGTAGTCGTGATGGGCCGTGAGAAGGAACGGAGACACACTATGCAACCTTGAATGTTACAAATAAGGTAGTTCCGCGACCGTTGTCACGTAACAGCGTTCAACATTCCACTCACTGCAAGGTAAGTGCATCCAGTGTTCCAAACGGACACTTAAAAAACGGATGCATGACGGAAGAAAATAAATATTATCAAGACCTACAAGTTTTAGACGTAAATCAACTTGGTGTACAGTTCTATTTAAAAGCTGGCGCACAAAGAATATGCAAAATATATTATTCATTTATTTATCGGCTCTTCATGTAAAGTATCCCTAATTACCAGACTGTAACCAAATCCGGAACATGTCAATATATTTTAGTTCCCCAACATTTTATTTATCAGCAGTTCTAGAGTTACGGGTGCATAACGGACGGACGGACGAACGGACGGACGTAGACATGGAGAAGTTAACAAGCGGAGTTTTGCAACATGTCGTTATGAAAGTGCCAAAAAGGTGGAACATGTAGCATGCATCGGGGGGGACCAAGAAATGTATATAAAAATCTGGTCGGAACGCCTCTACGTAATTTGGCTCCGGTGGGAAAAATACCCTGTATTAAATTTGAGCTTCGGTGTGCATTAATCCGTTTCTATGGCAGGGTTTTCTATGTAAGCTCGCGTTCTTTAAAAGCAAGGGAATTTTTGGCATATGAATAATAGTCAGGGCTAAAAGATCCTGTTCCACAAAGTCAGTACAAACAAAGGGTGTAACGGGTACCCCCTGTTAAGCGTACACGTACTTTTCAAGTGCATTCTTGCATATTTTCGTTACTCCATGTTCCTGAGTCCATTTACGCAGATACAAATTAAAGTGTTCTTTCCTTTCGTCCTACCCATCCTTGTAACATCCTGTAACATCACATGTACGCCTGAAGTTCCTAACAAACATGTCAGCAAAACTAATTAGGACCAGACAAATTCTGAATATCAAAATCTGTTCCAAATAAAACTTCATTTTAATAACAGCTACATTGTATTGTATCCCATGCAGAAATTATCTGAAAGTTGCGCAGCTTTAACAGAACCAGTGGGCCAAGTTCGACTTCAGTTCCATGTAATATTTTGGCGCTTAAATATACAGCAACATCAGACTAACTAATAAACTAACAACTGATTGACTGACTATCTGACTATCTATCTATAGCTCTACAGTCCTTTTGTGGGACCTTGCCCGCTTTTTCAGTTTCTGAATCCTATACATTCGGTAGGATTCCTTTGACGGGGGATCGGCATATCGCAAGGCCGATACCTACACACAGAATTAAATACGGAATAAACGCACACAGACATCCATGCCTTGAGTGGGATTCGAATTCACGATCCCAGTGTTCGAGTAACCGAAGACAGTTCATGCCTTAGACGGCGCAACATCCAAGCACCTCAACAATTTTATGTGAAACCCAATATAGCCTCAAGCTTACACACTCTCATGTGAGCATCAAATGAGGTAGCGAGACTGAACTTTGCGGTTCTTTCCAGTCTCCAGATGTCTCTTGTAGATCTAGGTTCTGGAAAGCAACAGTCCATGTCCACCTAATAAATTCTGTGCCCAATGAATGGACCTCGTTATATTCATGTAACTTCCAATGCAAAATTATAATAGACTTGAACGGATTCTGACGATGGTGTATACTGTACTTCTTTTGGCATGTCTTGGAATTCATCCATCGTCTGGTATGTAAAAGACAAAAGACCACGACGTTTCGTAGATTGGATCTGTCTCTGTCTTCAGGTGGGTAGTGAAGGATAAACCTGGACCAGTGGTCCAGTGACTAAGACTAGCTCTTTCTAACGGGCCCAACTGCGTAGGTTTATCCTTCCCTACCCACCTGAAGACGGAGACAGATCCAGTCTCCGAAACGTTGTGGTCTTTTGTCTTTTACATATCAGACGATGGATAAGTCCAAAACATGCCAAATTAAGTACAAAATTATAATGCAACCACGATACATTTAGGAGGAATATGGCGACTGTTTCTTGCTTGACAGCCGCAAACGTCAAGTGATAACAAAGATTTAGGCTTATATAAGTACGATTTGAAATGTGCAGGCAGATGCGGTGCAAGACGATTTGTGGCAATCTGCAGTCAAACATTCTGGTTAGATGGAGAGCGAATAAAGAAGCTACAAAGAGTCCTGGATCTCACTCACTTTCCCCCCGAACAGCTGGTCACTCCCGCGATCTATGGGCACAGCGCAGGAGCGCTGAACACCGCCAGCCCATCTGCTGGTCAGCTGTAATGGAACTATGGATATTCGTTTGCTTTTGTTTAGGCGTGTATATATATATATATGTATATATATATATATGTATATATATATATTCATTCATTCATCAGTAATCTGTCAGACG
>NW_019734351.1:1094437-1110051 GCF_002891405.2 Cryptotermes secundus
TATAATCTCTCTTATTTACGATCAGAGCGTCGTAGGGCCGATTTCCAACATTAAGCGCCGAGCCAGCGCCTACATGGTGTACGTAAATACATATTACTTGTATATATGTAATTTATAAGAAGGTTGTTCCCCATTAACCGTTACGACAAACTTGACACCTGCTGTGTAACTGCGGGAAGCTTCCATAACAGCTTATGAAAAACCCAGCATTCTCTTAAAGTAGATGTGTGTATGCGCATACGCGCGTTCATGCGTCAGTATCTAGGAAGGAAAACTGTTCATTTTCCTCTTTCTACTCCATCTTCGACGCATTTTTTGTTTAGTTTCTTGGGGTAGAGTGAGAGTGAGTCCACTTGGTACGTAGGCCACTAACTGTCCTATTGTACCAGTCCCGAAAGATAGATGAAGAGTTTGGAACAGTCGGTGGAATGAGAATTGGCAGAGGAAACCGAAGTACTAGGAGAAAACCTGCCCCAGTGCCACTTTCTCCACCACAAATCCCAAATGACCTGACCTGGGTTCGAACCTGGGCCGTCGCGGTAGAAAGCCGGCGAGTAACCGCCTTAGCTATGGCACGGTCATCTTCGACGTTTGGTACAAATATGAAAACGAAATTCAATCTGCCCTCCGCCAAAGTTTCGAACTCAAGGTACCTACATAACTTTCATATTATCACTGTAGGGAACTGTGACAGATGCTCATAAGAATATATTAATTAGACTGCAACGCATATAGCGTACACCTGCTAAGGTATAAATACGTGCAGGGAAATCAACCCTTTCCCAATTTTTTTACTCATGTACTTCAGCCTTCTGATATTTCGACGAAATCTGGAAACCAACTGGGTTAACTAGACAGGGAACATGACCACGCTGAGTCAAATTCAAGCTGAAAATCACGATCCCAACACGTTAGAATTATTCTCCACCGACCTTCTGTCATTAGTGATCAGTGAAGAGACCAATACTAAATACCACACATGCAAGAAAAAAAATCACAATACATCACAAAACTCACAATACGCTTAACAACGTTGGAATTGCAGCACCTTCCCCGTTTTCACGTAATACTATCCACGCTAAATCTTATGACGTCACGGTGGCCCTGACACATGCAGAGTCGTTTGACAAGAAAAACAAGTCGAGATTGTTACATGACGTCATGCCGCAAGGTCGGGGGGGGGGGATGCACTTGAAAGTGACAAGTGTGCAAACTCCCAAAGTTCTCATATCAAGCGTTGGGAAGGCGGAAGCGGTTTGAGAATATACTTCTCTCTCAAGAGAGAAACAAGAAACACGTTGAAATTTTGGTTGGAAGACCTCAAGCAATAAAACTAAACGGTTGATCTAAGTGTCTATCGATTGTTACGTTATTTAACAAGGCTGTTCAAGTGTACAACAGCGCAGAATGAGATCTGAAAAAAATCACAGGCAGGAAGAAGTTTCAGCCAGCTTGAAGGTACGATCATGGAGGGATAGGAAAACAACCGAGATTCAATTCGGGTACCACGGGAATACAAGTTACGGCTACTTCAGCCTGCTCGACACGTTGACATATAAACTAACATGGATCTCAGGGGGAGGTTGGTGACCATGTGAAATGCGTTCAACTGGCTTGATGACGACAATGACAGGATTCCGTGACACCGGTACTGCATCGTGTTCCGCAATACGGTATTTCTTAATCAGCAAAATAACTTAAATTTCCTAAGGTCTACCTCGTGCCATGAAACCGAAGGTCAATAACAATCTTCACAAAAGCCCGCCACTGCATCCTATCCTGAGCACTTCTCTTCCAACCTACAAACAGATTTCGAAAAGAGACGCCTTGCATTGGATGGTACGACCAAATTTTGTATAATTTCCTTATACTTGCAATGTGTGGTACGTGTGTCTCATCTTACTCTCTCCAGCTAATCACTAGCAATATCGGGCTAACATAAAGCACATACCAAGCTCATGGTTGCGTAATTCCCTCCAATCTTCAATTTCATCTATCTTAATACTTCAACAGTTCTCAAATATCTTCCATCTATTAACCTTCCTCAAGAAAAAAATACGATTCACGCCTAATTAAAAGATTTCTAGAATCCGAGAGTATGTCGGGTCCATATGTCTTTCGTTTCGTAATTCTGACTTTGTTCTGACGGTTGGCAAGACTGGGTACTTTATCTGCCCGGTATCCCAAGGCTAGTTACGAGCCACACGTGTGAGAAGGATAAACAATATAGTCTGATTTACCAGATCACAATAAATTTTCCAAGGGCACAATGCGCAAGCTGCATCTGTACTGTTATATTATGCTGTAACTGAATTCGGTAAGCACACTACAATCAGATGCGAAGAAGTGTTAGTCTTCAATGCACGCAATATGTTACGTGGAAATATACAACGAGCATGCCCGGAGCGTGAAGCTGACCACTGACCTCCATCTGCTGCCCGAGCTCAAGAATGGTGTACCTATACCTCCACTCCACCACGACTTAAATATGCGGTTTACGCAATGGGACTACGTGATTCTTTGAACATGCTGCATTTACAATATGAATCCTTGTTCAAGCTTTTGTATTTCACTGCAATAATGCTCCAGAGATACATACACGGCAGTTTATTCTTTCCATCTGTGAGTACATGTATGTATGTGCATGTTCCGGCGAAGTGTATAATTTTCTTATTTTTAATAATACCCGGCGATTATACAAAACCACCAGCCGCAAATTACACATAATTGCCAATTACTACTCATAACTGCCAGTGTATTAACATAAAACACAACCATAAAGGGATCAACAAACGTTCGCCTGGCTCACCGGGCAACAATACACTCTAGAGATCCGACGTACTCATGTAGGTAAAACAGGCCTAATGTTCCTTACGTCTGGTCCATATAAAGTGAATACAGGATTCAATTTGCTGTTCGATATCTGCAGATACAAAAGAGTGGGAGTTAATATTAACGAGTAAATTCCTAGATCCTTCTACTCGTCGGCTATCGTTATATCATTGGTCACACACGAGCAAGCGTGTGCGTTTGTTGAACCCTGTATGTGCGCGTGCGCGCGAGTATACACAGACATACATGTACATTACATTTATATATCCATCTGTCTGTCCCTCTTCTCCTCCTATGCAACTGTTGCCAGGAAATTTTTAAACGAGTAATTTAATGCAAGAAAGTCAGGTACGGCAACAAGCAGTTATGTTGGGTAATACAAGAAAGTAGGCTGCAACAAGATCCAGTCTTACAATTTCTCTTTCAATAAGCTCAGTACCTACAATTTTACAAGACCAAACACTGCACATTTTGAGAAACAGCGGTTTTCCTTTATGGAAGATTACACTGTAACTTTAACAGCCCACTACAAACACCAAATATCTTTCTTCTATTGGGATAATGAAAAAGTCAAATAACTTTGTCAGTTTCATTCTTCTAGTTTGTTTTCAAAAATTTATGAACCTGAAGTTTATGATACAGAACCTCTGAATTCCAGCCTGCAAAAAAAAAAAAAAAAAAAAAAAAAACGTAAAAAACCCCCACAATGACCCTATCTTATTGTACATCACCCATTACATCAAAAAACGTGAGAAACCCCCAACATGACCTTCATCTATGTTATATGAACCCTTACTTCCGTTCAATAAACATTTACGACCATCCTCTCTAGTAAACCTGTCAAGGATCCGCATGACAATCAATTAGTGCCAGACTGGACATATGTATGCTTGGAAATTTTAACTAACTTTCGAAAGTAATATACAGAATTTTACTGTGGACAGTTCAAATTCAACTACAGCTACCATGATTTACCCGCGTCATCAACGTGACACCATCAAAAGAAACAGGTGTGGAAACGTGTTCCACCTTACTTCGGAACATGCAGCCTCCAGCTGAACAACATTTCACAGGGAACCCTACTGTTCTACAGCCGTCAAACAAAGTCGTCCCTACGTCACTTATGGATCTTGCTAGGAATATGTTTAGCAGAACCACGAAACCTCACCCTTAGAAGTACATGAGGGTGCGTGGTCAGGCTCAAGCCCCGGACCTTTACTCTCGGGGATAGAATCATAGGAGAGGAGGCTCTGTGGGACCCAGAACAGGCCTGGACGTTGTGGAGAAGAAAGAAATTTTGCCTCTGTGAAAAAATCGAACACCAATTCCTAGGACGTCCTGCCCGTAACCTTGTCACTATACTATACTGATCAATAAACATACTAACATATCTTGTAATTATGACAGCGCTACTTGGCCATCTCACTGGTCTGTGCTGTTTCTTTGTTACAGTGTTCCTGCCTCGATATCCATCACATTTCTTTAAATTTAACTTTAAATGCGCTGTTTTTTAAACGCAATGCTTTATTTGTTCTCCACTCATATCATGTTTTTACTTATTCATAAAACGTAACTTGTTATTTCTCTATATAATTAGTACACTGTAATCCGCATTACAGAAATTATATAAATGGACAGCACACAACGAAATGATGAAGGCAGTACCAGTACCAGTACCAGTAGTAGTAGTAGTAGTAGTACTAGTAGTAGTAGTAGTAGTAGTAGCAGCAGCAGCAGCAGTAGTAGTAGTAGTAGTAACATATCACTGTACTAAGCACAGATTACAGAATGACATTTGGACCGCGTAACACATGGTCTGGTGTGCCTTGACAAGAGTTCCAAATACATTCTAGTTTGTCGCGAAGTACAAAATGCATACAAACAACTGGCTATAATTTTGAATTAACTCCAAGGGGCTTGGTGAATACATTCTCCCCCTTTTAAGGAACTGAAGGTTCATTACTTGTTCAGAAGAGTCCGCTACTAGATTAACGCAGTAGCGTAGTGGTTGAGGGGCTATGCTACAAGCCGGAAGGTCGCGGGTTGAAGTCCCGATGAGGTCATTGGATTTTTTTCAATTGACTTAATCCTTCCAGCCCTGGGGTTCACTCAGCCTCTAACAGAAATGGGTACCAGGAATTAATTAAATAATTTTCCTGGGGAGTAAAGCGAGGCCGGCGCTTAAGGCTGACAACCTTACCGCCAACTATGAGCCGATTGTCTAGATAATGTGGGACCCTCAACGTCTCACAATCGTATGGGCCTTCACGGCCTGGTACAGGGATAGCTTTACTTTACTTTTACTAGATCCTACAATGAACCAGGTGAATTCAGTTCACACCCCTGCATCCTATTTTTCTTAAGATCCATTTTAATTATATCGTTCTGTGTACTCAATGATCTCACAAATGGCTATTTTTCTAGATGTTTCTGACTCAAATTTGGTATGCACTTCCCTCTGCGTGCTATACGTTCACCATTCTTCTGCATTTAAACGCACGAAGCATACAAATCGTAAAGCTCCACCTTGTTCAGTATCTTCCATCCTCCCATTACTTCAGTTCCTTTAGGTCCAAATATTCTATTCAGTACAATGTTCCCGTTTTGGTAAGCGAGCCACAAAAAGGGAACAGAGTTATATAACTCCAATAAATCTGGCTGTCCAACACAGATAAACCAGAACCCATTTTGTACATTCAGAGAGCGTACAGCTGTCACATTGTGACTTAAACCCTGTTGCGCGTCAAGAATAACCGGGCATAAATATCCGGGGCCATAGAACACCCATCTACCTACCACAAACACCAATGTCTTCTTTACAAAATAACAATGCTTCTGGCATGCTGAGGGAACCCATGGTGCAGACAATTCAAGATTCTTACTTCGGGTCCACCAATTGTTGTAAAAGCCTTCAATTTTCGACAATACCAGTCTAGAAAAAAAAATGTACTGTAAGAGGGTGGATATTTCACCTATTGACAGCCGAAGGTCGCATTTTCCCCTTCTGTCCTTTCAAGGGCTCAATGCCTGCAGCTGTCATGCGTCTTCCAAGCGCACATATTCACAGGACTGATACAGGTCCCTGAAACTGAATCTCACGGCGGTAACTATGTCTGGGTTGCAACGCCAAGTAGCTCTGAGGGCCGGACGTTTCGGAGGAACATCGCCTACAACTTCAGGATCGAAGAGTAAGCCAAACAAGAAACCAGCAGAAACAGGCACACAGATAAGTCGCCTGCTTCCGTTTATTTCTTCCTTGGCTTACTCGTCGACCCTGAAGATGGAGGCAATAATCTGCTCCAATGCATCACAAACCACACGACCGTACTCTTCAGATATACGTCTCTTCATTGCAAACTGGTATGAACAGCGCATTAAATGACCTCTCCGGTTACGGAATTGGACCGAACCAAGCTACAACACAGATGTCATTACATTACGTACCGGAAGTAGTCTTATTTTAAGCGAAGAGTATCATCAAAATATATCAATTACTAACGCCACGTGGCTCCTACAGTGAGTTAGTGAACGAAACTTATATAAGGCCGCATGCCCAAACGAACTTTGATCATGATCTTTTCAAGAATTAAAAAAATACGCTCGACCCTCAATTAGGACATTTAAACTTAAATTAAACTTACGATAAAAGTTAGGTATGGCATGTCAACTCAAAACTATACGTAAATGCCTATTTGTGCATTTTAAGTGAAGTGGTCCTTAATGAACTTGTAAATCATAGTAATCTGTAACTAATACAGCTAGAGACAAGTGCCCATACCACACCAAGTACCAAAACCTTGATCAGGTACAAATATTATGTTTCTGGACATTATCCATCGTTGTGTTTATCTTAAACCACAGAACGATGCATACCGTATTTACGCATGTATAGGCCGCACATTTTTTGCCAAAAATTCAAGAGGAAAACTGGGGTGCGGCTTATATTCGAAATATTCGAAATCACACTTCATTTAAGAAAAAAATTATATTCATAGTTAGTAATACAGTAATTTCTACTCCTGAAATAATATTCCAAGAAAATTATTTTTTCTATAAGTTCTGTCTGGAAATTGTGCTGCGGCCTATACACGCGTAAATACGGTAATTTCCAGATATACAATATTTGTACTAATGAACGATCGTCACAAACTTCTGTATCTCGCTTGATTGCATAGTTTGAATGCTGATATTTCAGGACCAATGGAAATAACGGAGGTGGTCTATCGGTTTTTTTTTCCCCCTTGAAATGCGTCAGAAACGCGCCATTAAATAAAGCAAGAATATATACACGTTCACAAAAATACACTCATACAAGCTGCGCGCTATGTATTACGGGTATTACAGTCCTTTCATGACGCACATGTATTTTATTATGCAGTAGCCTGGAAGTCGATCCCGAACCGGAGATGGAGAGGAGCATCAACTAGTGGAATAAACGCCAACATGGGAACATGATCAATCAGATGACGCTCTGGGGAAATTAAAACTGTGTATATTCTGGTTCCATTCCAGGCAGGGGCAACAAGTTGCCAAAGGAGGTATCCTTCGTGATCAGTAATTTCAGTATTATAAACGAATTCCATCACTGTCAGATCATTCGTATTTCACTTCGGTGGGCACGCGACTTTATGTCCGGTATATGTCGCCGCATATCTGCAGCGTAGGCTAACACCTGGAGCAAGAACGCGACTCTGAACTACACGGCTCCATACTCCAAAGTGGAGAGCGCCTTTCCCACCAAAAAAACAATAAATATATGTACGCCGCTTGTAAGGCGTGCGGGTATTCAGTCCTCTAACGCAAATTCATTGTACAGTTTCATGTATCGAAAATGAGCCAACAGCCAGCTGTTAACCCACCACGCAGGAAGCAGCAGACAATCAGATAATCTGGAGGCCTGTCACAAGATTGCTGCGAGGGATATTCCGAAGTTCTGTCATCCCTCTTGTAGAGGGGGGGGAAGGGTCTTTCTACGAACCGACTTCAGACAAGAATAAAAAAAACGCTATGGATCCTTGTATTTCCAGTGGATAGTGAATCCCACGTTGCCGCGTCTATCACCAGACACAAGATCCCTTACCATTTTATTCTTTTCCAAGCAGGCCCCTAACTTCCGCATTTCAAACGAGATGGTGTAACAAGTAAATGGAACATAAACGCGAGAAGCAAAAACCGAGAGAAATTAAAAGGGAAGGTGAAAAATTTGCGGTTACGAATCATGCGAAAGGTGAATTATGTACACGCACGGACTTCTGATTTCTGATTTTGTCATTATACGAGTACATGGAGTATGCAATGCAGAAAACTTCGAAACTGGAAGAAAATGAAAATGCCTTAGGTCTCTGCGGTACCGTTATAAGCAGGCTTTGTTTACAAAAGCAGAGGCATTAACCTGCAGACTAGAGTAATTAAAAAAAAATAGAAGAAAAAACATTACGGAACACCATTTGGGATTTTAACCGGAGTGTTCAGTGTCAGAACTGTCCAAGGAAAGTCATAGAGCTCTCAGAATCCGCATATGTGACTACTACAAGAATTATCTTCTTTAATTTCTTTCCCCAAAAATGTCTCTTCTGTGTTACGTTTCCTAAAGATCGCGCCATAGTTCAAGCGGTTAGTCGCTGGCTTCCCACCGCGGCGGCCCGGGTTCGATCGCGCATCTGGTCAAGGAGGATTTGTGGTGGACAATGTGGCGCTGGGGCAAGTTTTCTCCGAGTACTTCGGTTTCCCCTGCCAATCTTCATTCCACTAATTGATCCACAATCACCCTCACCTATCATTTGGGGCTGGTACAATAGGCCAGAAGTGGCCGCAGTACAAGGGACTTAGTCCCACCCCACTAGCAATAAAGAAATAATGTTTCCTTCTTCTGTAAACCCTTGGTGTTCCTAGAACCAGTAGAAAGTATTAACACAGCATTCAACACGCTCTCGAGATTTTCTCTGAAAATTTATCTTGCGTATGTTTTCCTTCTTCCGGAAACCTAGTCCATCGGGCACTTCCGAACGAAACTTGATCCTTATACAGTGATTCGCAATGCATTCTCCTTGCAAAACATGACAAAACTATTTTAACTGAACTGAAACATAAAACTGGAAACGAACCGCGCATCAAAAATGGTGTCATCGGACACGCGTTTCGACATTAAGTCAGTGGCATATTCTCAAGAAGCAGGAAAGGCAGGATGCCTCTGGAGCATCACGCTTTCACAGACCGGGTAATGAACAATACGCAAGTGTGGAGAAATGCCACCACCACTGTCAACATTTCGGTCTGATTCATTTGATGGGCCCACAACAGTCACTTGTAACTCCTATTCTGTGTGCAAGGGTATCTGAGTCAATAAGCTCGCGAACCACACTGCAAGGGTATCTGAGTCAGTAAGTTCGCGAACCACACTGCATGGGTATCTGAGTCAGTAAGCTCGCGAACCACACTGCAAGGGTATCTGAGTCAGTAAGCTCGCGAACCACACTGCAAGGGTATCTGAGTCAGTAAGCTCGCGAACCACACTGCAAGGGTATCTGAGTCAGTAAGCTCGCGAACCACACTGCAAGGGTATCTGAGTCAGTAAGCTCGCGAACCACACTGCAAGGGTATCTGAGTCAGTAAGCTCGCGAACCACACTGCAAGGGTATCTGAGTCAGTAAGCTCGCGAACCACACTGCAAGGGTATCTGAGTCAGTAAGCTCGCGAACCACACTGCAAGGGTATCTGAGTCAGTAAGCTCGCGAACCACACTGCAAGGGTATCTGAGTCAGTAAGCTCGCGAACCACACTGCAAGGGTATCTGAGTCAGTAAGCTCGCGAACCACACTGCAAGGGTATCTGAGTCAGTAAGCTCGCGAACCACACTGCAAGGGTATCTGAGTCAGTAAGCTCGCGAACCACACTGCAAGGGTATCTGAGTCAGTAAGCTCGCGAACCACACTGCAAGGGTATCTGAGTCAGTAAGCTCGCGAACCACACTGCAAGGGTATCTGAGTCAGTAAGCTCGCGAACCACACTGCAAGGGTATCTGAGTCAGTAAGCTCGCGAACCACACTGCAAGGGTATCTGAGTCAGTAAGCTCGCGAACCACACTGCAAGGGTATCTGAGTCAGTAAGCTCGCGAACCACACTGCAAGGGTATCTGAGTCAGTAAGCTCGCGAACCACACTGCAAGGGTATCTGAGTCAGTAAGCTCGCGAACCACACTGCAAGGGTATCTGAGTCAGTAAGCTCGCGAACCACACTGCAAGGGTATCTGAGTCAGTAAGCTCGCGAACCACACTGCAAGGGTATCTGAGTCAGTAAGCTCGCGAACCACACTGCAAGGGTATCTGAGTCAGTAAGCTCGCGAACCACACTGCAAGGGTATCTGAGTCAGTAAGCTCGCGAACCACACTGCAAGGGTATCTGAGTCAGTAAGCTCGCGAACCACACTGCAAGGGTATCTGAGTCAGTAAGCTCGCGAACCACACTGCAAGGGTATCTGAGTCAGTAAGCTCGCGAACCACACTGCAAGGGTATCTGAGTCAGTAAGCTCGCGAACCACACTGCAAGGGTATCTGAGTCAGTAAGCTCGCGAACCACACTGCAAGGGTATCTGAGTCAGTAAGCTCGCGAACCACACTGCAAGGGTATCTGAGTCAGTAAGCTCGCGAACCACACTGCAAGGGTATCTGAGTCAGTAAGCTCGCGAACCACACTGCAAGGGTATCTGAGTCAGTAAGCTCGCGAACCACACTGCAAGGGTATCTGAGTCAGTAAGCTCGCGAACCACACTGCAAGGGTATCTGAGTCAGTAAGCTCGCGAACCACACTGCAAGGGTATCTGAGTCAGTAAGCTCGCGAACCACACTGCAAGGGTATCTGAGTCAGTAAGCTCGCGAACCACACTGCAAGGGTATCTGAGTCAGTAAGCTCGCGAACCACACTGCAAGGGTATCTGAGTCAGTAAGCTCGCGAACCACACTGCAAGGGTATCTGAGTCAGTAAGCTCGCGAACCACACTGCAAGGGTATCTGAGTCAGTAAGCTCGCGAACCACACTGCAAGGGTATCTGAGTCAGTAAGCTCGCGAACCACACTGCAAGGGTATCTGAGTCAGTAAGCTCGCGAACCACACTGCAAGGGTATCTGAGTCAGTAAGCTCGCGAACCACACTGCAAGGGTATCTGAGTCAGTAAGCTCGCGAACCACACTGCAAGGGTATCTGAGTCAGTAAGCTCGCGAACCACACTGCAAGGGTATCTGAGTCAGTAAGCTCGCGAACCACACTGCAAGGGTATCTGAGTCAGTAAGCTCGCGAACCACACTGCAAGGGTATCTGAGTCAGTAAGTTCGCGAACCACACTGCATGGGTATCTGAGTCAGTAAGTTCGCGAACCACACTTTGAGAACGATCATGGGGATGGATGAAGTTGTAACCATGGAAATTCAGCAGATGTCTTCATCCCGCTAAAAGCAATGACACTGATTCCTCTTCAAGCAGTTCACATTTGCACACCAACTTTACAAAAATTGACTTTAAAGTTATCAACCCATCTCATTTTCAAGTTTCCGGATTTCAAGTAGGCTCCCTTTCCATAATTCTGTGTATATTAGTTTATTTCTCGCATTCCATGAGCTACATGCCCAACTTATCGCAAAAGTCTGGATTTGACTATCCTAACACTACGATGACTAATATAATGCAGTTCGAATATTCGTAATATCCTTCACTCGCTAATCACTTTGATTCCAAATATTCTTGTCGTTAGCAAGCAAATCTTGTTCTTGTACTTTTGGCCACGTATAATTAGAATGATCAAGTCAAGGAGGACGGGCAAGGCACGTAGCATGAATGGGGCGAAGAGGAATGCATATAGGATATTGTTGGGAAAGCCAGAAGGAAAGAGATCACTACAGAGACAGGATGAGGTGGTATGTACTGTACTGATCTGGCTGAGGACAGGGACCATTGGAGTGCTCTTGTGAAGACGTTAATGAACTTTCGGGTTCCATAAAATGCTGCGAAGTTCTTGAGTGGTTCCACAAGTTGCGGATTCTCAAGAAGGGCTCAGCTCCATGAACTTAATTTAGTTAGTGTAACAGTATTATTGTAGTGTATATTGGCAGACCAAGGCCAAAAGTGGGAAGAGTTACATAAACAGGCCGAGACAGAGTCGTAGAGTTTACAGTTATTTCAAGCAAGAAGCAAACACTGAGCAACCATTCCGCGACGTTGCCAAAGTACAGCAACGCAATGCCCATGCTTGTGGTAATATAGGAGTTACACCTATGGTGGGAATATAAAACATCCCTGAAAACGGGTAGTAATATAGTTTCGATCTCCAGGGTAAATTCACGTCAGGGAAGGGGGGAGGGGAGGCAACTGGCATTTAAAAATACACTGACGGTCTACAAAGCATCGTTCTGGAAGTACTAGACGAGAATTCCGTGCAACCATGAAGCTGGTACCTGAAATGACAAGCTGTAGCAAACGAAGCAAGCACTCGCTTAACGTGCAGAAGTATGAAGGCCAGTGGGTTTAAACACGTTAAGTACAATGATGGCAGACACTTTAATGGGACGTAAAGGCTGCATTAATTATGTTCCAGTAAACAGCGCCCGAAATTCGAAAACAGAAACGAAGTCCCAAATACGAAAATAATGCTAGCAGGTAGATGACGGGAGAGGGACTAGGGGTTATAGTGCAGAAAGGAAACATCACTTTAGCATGTCAGGCCGAATCTGCTGCTACTAGTTTCGCACCCAAAAGCAAACCGGTATACCATTCCAAATCTAGCAGCTCAACTTGTTTACCATGCGAAAATGAAACCATAAACATTAATGGACTGGTTTCTTTAACAACGTGTTTGAGCCCCGAATCAGTTGTTGTTATGGTCAACTAATGCTACCGTTTTGGGGCTGACAACCTTACCGCCATCTTTGAGCCGATTGTCTTAGAAAATGTGGGACCCTCAACGTCTCACAACCCTATGGGTCTTCACGGCCTGGTACAGGGATAGCTTTACTTTACTTACTTTACTCCAGCTACAGAACCCAG
The DNA here is from genome assembly GCF_002891405.2 of Cryptotermes secundus. NCBI lineage: Eukaryota > Metazoa > Arthropoda > Insecta > Blattodea > Kalotermitidae > Cryptotermes > Cryptotermes secundus. Next base: position 1,107,302 of record NW_019734351.1, read on the forward strand.
GCAAGGAGTGAAACTGCTACATGGTTTCGTCATACAAATGGGAGCAGTTACTAGAAAAGGTGGAAGGACACAAACTGAAACAACATTTATGAAAGTGACACCACAGCTGAGGAACGTGGCGACCAAGATCTAAGTGTATCCTAGAGGACTGATATACGAACAAGTAAGTGGTTACATCGAGAAAACATATTTTTACAATTAACGAAACTGAGAAACTTACACAAAACGCCGTAGGCCACACGCCCATTTCGGCGTGGCAAGATTATATAGCGCACGCAGAGAAGATTTTCGTAAACGACTCATGAGAGAAGAGATTTGGGGAATCATCATCAAGACGGAAGAATCGTCTTTCTAATGCTCTAGCTATGAATGCAATACGACGAAGAAGCTTCGGTATAAACAGACAAAAAATGTACTTAATTTTCATTTTGAAGTAATACTAATGATTACTCGTATAATTAGCTGGTACCGTCTCAACGACGTATGACGGCACAGCTGACCTGGTAGTTTCGCAAAACAGCAACAGGTCATTAAAGATTGTGACCACGGCAACAGACCAAACGCAAATCAAGATCTTAAATTTATTAAATGTTAATGGGGTTTATAAAATTCTATTACACAGTAAAACTTTGTCCCTAAAAGAAAATAACACATTTCTTCGGTCTACTGTACTATTATTGCTGTATGTCATTTTAAGTTGTTTCAGCATCTAGACAAAGTTACGGTAAAGTTATCCCTGGACTTCAGCAACATGATATGAAGATGAATTAGGAAGTGAAGGTACAGCTCCACCATTCTTAACCATGGCAGTAGAGGTGAGTGGTCAGCTTCACGCCCCTGCCGATTTACCCAAGGGAAAACAGCCCCGGTACCCGCTGTAAGGAGACTGGGTGAGCCCCAGAGTCGATCTGGACGTTATGAAGAGAAAAATGTTAACCCTGCCGACAATCGAACGTACCGTCCAGCCCGTAGCCTGTCAATATACCGACTGAGACACCCCAATTTAATCTGGCCACGGGACGCTTTAGCACTCGAAAAAATTTCTTCGGAACCCTTAATGCAACTCTTATACTAGACCACAAATATGTAAGAAGAATAATAAAGAAATGTTAGTCAGGAGTATGAGATCAACATATTACATAGCTGCACATACTTAGAAAAGAATCACAATTTGAGTACACAAAAATTAAGCTTAAAAGGTAATGTGCCATATATTTGCAATTTATCGGTTTGTTTATATACTGCAATGGTATTTTCTCGCAGAACCCTTATGTTCACTTCCCGTAGTCGCAGGGTTCCGCGCAATAACGTTTGAGAAACAATGATCTAGACTCTATAGCATCGAATGGAATGGGTGATGATCATGAAAGGACTTTGAAAGAAGTGGTTGTAGCCTAGTCGGGGTACTATCCCAGCATCTGTCTGGAAGGACCCAGCAAAGCCACAAAAACCTCAGCCGAAGTAGCAGGTGTACGAACCGAGTATCAACACGAGAACCCTCTTCCATATTACGTGTCTGCAGCCTTACCGCTAGGTGTTTGAGAAGCACACAAAGTGCGCTGTACATACGTGCGCTGACGGTCAGAACTTCCGTTATCATTTCAGTGTCTACTGGTTGAAGTTCCTTGCTGTGTGAAATTACCCAACAAAGTGTCCACTAATTCATCAATTTTTGTGAAACTCAAACTTTATGCAATCCAAGACCTCATCTTCACCTGATCTTCAACGATGCTGTCAATGTGGGCGAGGTAAAAATATCACTAGCGCCGGTAATCTTGATGGTCTTAATGGCAGAGGTCTGTGTATGAGAAAGAATAGGATCTTGTTGGCTAAAAATTTAATTATGCTAACTTGATACCCTCTATCCACCAAAGTTGGCACTAACTTCGCCGACAAGCGGCGGTCGCTCGATCGGTATAGTTCGCTTGTGGACTAAAGTCACGTAGTTTGTTTTTTGTTTGGCACGTAAAGTTAGTGCGGTAACGAATCTGCCAATAATACTAGGAAATGAAACGGGGTATTCTTTCATAACCGTAAAATTCACCATACCAACGCCTACTATTACTGTTACTGTAAACAAAGAGACGTGAACCAAAAAACACAGCTTTCACTACATGCAACTCTGTATCTCTCCCTAATATCGGGGTGACACTGGAATAAACAAAGTCCACAATTGATATAATTCACAATTCAACTGCCATGCTATCAAAAATGCTGGTCCCTTCAGCATAAAAACTTTATCTTCAAATACTTTTTGGGGGTGGATAACACTACTTTTCTGTACAAACGTTCCACGGTACTGAGGTGATTTGGGTCTCATTCTCTCCCCCACGAAATGCATACGGCACTGAACACTCCTCTTGTTCACAGGATAGGGACACATTTCGTAAAATGATTTCGGCTGCGTATTAATGACCGTTGTAGTGGGGAAATCCGCTGAAACAACACACTAGCTGGTACTAGGGCGAAAGTGCACTTCTGTGAAACTAGCATTGACTTTCAAAAGCTTTTTCTAGGACAGCAAATTGTTTGGTATTTCTTAGCACTCGGTGCATAAAATGAATGTCGTATCCGCCAAACCATAAACATATCCACTTTACAAACACCTTAAATGTTTTTCACGGTTCATCGCACATAAAATGGATGACATGAACTGCATAAATCTACCCCATTAAACTCTATAACATTTTGTAAGATTTGAGGCTTTCACGGTGGTGACTATGAAGAAAGCAGTCTTCTGGGATTTGGCA